>NW_027638020.1:0-20000 GCF_951216825.1 Electrona antarctica | reverse complement strand
TTGGACCAAACAAATAATTAGAAAGAAGAAAAAAACGGCAGGTTACAACACTTTTTTTGTTGTTTTTCTTCTTTGTAAAAATGCATTGGGTTTCATTTCCTGGTCCAGGGTAGGAGGCGGGACTGTGACGCTCTATAGTGGCTCTCTGGAGTGAGTGTGGAACTATAGTGGCCCTCTGGAGTGAGTGTGGAACTATAGTGGCTCTCTGGAGTGAGTGTGGAACTATAGTTGCCCTCTGGAGTGAGTGTGGAACTATAGTGGCCCTCTGGAGTGAGTGTGGAACTATAGTGGCCCTCGCCATCATCGATCAAGTTGCACGACCCCTGCCCTAACCCTAAACCCCTACCCCCTACCCCCTACCCATCAACTCCTACCCCCTACCCACTACCCCCTACCCCCTACCCCCTACGCCCTACCCTCTCCCCTCACCTCGTCAGCCTTGGCCCTCCCGTCCAGTGCCAGGGCGGTCCTCAGGTTGTACCGGCTCAGCGTGGCGCTGTGCCAGCCCCCGTCGTCCACGCGTCCCTCAGCCACCACGGCCGTCTCGTAGCAGTCGATGCTGAAGCGCAGCTGCAGCCGGCCCTCGCTCAGCGACAGCGCCAGGAAGTCGCAGTAGCCGCCGTCGTCGAAGTAGAGCAGCAGGGCGTCGGGCGAGGCCGTCCTGAAGCGGAAGCTGAGCTCGCCGCGCGTGGCGGCGCGCTCCCAGCGCAGGTAGCGCGCCCACTGGCCCGGCGCGCCCGCAAACTCCAGGGCCGCACAGCCGCGGCTCGCCACCACCGCCAGCAGCAGGTAGAGGGCACCGTAAAGCGTCGTCAGACGCGCCCGGAGGCGGGAGGAGGAGGACACGCACCCCGCCGCCGCCCCCCTTCCCGCGCAGGAAGGGGAGGAGCCTGTAGGATCCATCGTTGATGTCGCCGTGGCGGTGGCGGTGAGAAGCGTCGCGGATCAGACGACGTCGTCGTCGTCTCGTTATAAATCCCAGAGAGGTCGTCCGTCCACAGGGGGGCAGCAGAGAGCTGTTATTAACCTCCAGAGAGGTCGTCCGTCCGTCGCCCGAGAACCAGGTTCCGAACTTCAAAGGTTTACGATCCGATGTCGGTTAAATTATTTAAAAAAAATACGTTATCCGGAAAAAAGGTAACGCAAGCGGAGGTTCTCCAGACATCTAATTTAAATAAATTAAGTAGTTTAAGATATATAATTTAAATAAATGACGTAGTTTAAGATATATAATTTCTAGTAAAATATATAATTTCTCAAAACAGGAAACAGGAAGTGGGAGAACAGTCGTCGGCGGTTTAACAGTCGTAAGGGCTTTCGTTTCGTGGAGTCTATTCTCTCCACTAGGGGGCAGCACTGTGGCGTCTATTCTCTCCACTAGGGGGCAGCACTGTGGCGTCTATTCTCTCCACTAGGGGGCAGCACTGTGGCTTCTATTTTCTCCACTAGGGGGCAGCACTGTGGCATCTATTCTCTCCACTAGGGGGCAGCAGCAGCGCTGAGCTGTGGGTTATATTCCCGACAGGAAGAGGAGGAGCAAGAGGAGGAAGTGGAGGAGGAGGAAGAGGAAGGTCAGAGGGAGAAGGGGAGGAGCTCCGGAAGGCTCCCGTCTTTCGATTGGTTTAGACACAGAGGCGACGCCGAGCGTCTATAGGTCCACTGCTGCCATTGGAGGAGGAGGAGGAGGGGGCGGGGACTTCCTCCTTCATGTTGCCTGCTGGGAAACGGAGTCCTTGGGATGTGCGGTGTGTCGGGTGGCTGATGACATCACTGTTACGCACACACACACACACACACGCACGCACGCACGCACGCACGCACGCACGCACGCACACAAGCAAGAGAGAAAGAGAGAGAGAGAGAGTGTCAACGGTGGACCAAAGTACTCGCATGTTATTTTGTGTAAAAGTATCGATAGCACAATGTATAGAGTTAATTGTCTCCACCAGGCCGAAGGCATGGGGAGAGAGTATGTTTTGCACTCCGTCCGTGTGTGTGTGTGTGTGTGGGTCCGTCCGTCCTTCCTTCCTTCCTTCCGTCCGTCTGTTATCAGCTAATCTCCGGCACCGTTGGCCCGATCCATGCCAAACTTTGCACACACACTCTCTGGATGCCAACGACGAACCTCTGCCCCAAATATTCCTCAACGGCCTGTTATAGCGCCACCATGAGGCCGATTTAGGCAAAACACATTTCTGTAGATAACTCGTACACATTTTATCCATACATCACACAATTCGGTATACACTGTCTCCATAGTCATGTGATCAACACGGATCTGCACCATTTCCCATCTTCCTTCCTGATTGGCTAAGATTCGCTTCCAAAGCTCACATGATTGGTCCGTTTCAAACAAAATGCCACAAATCAAACACAGTGTGCAATTTCCGTGAAATTATACACGCACATTTCCACTAGTCTGAGGACGACATGACACAATTTATTTTCCAAACCAGCCTCATGGTGGCGCTATAACAGGGCAATTCCTGTTTTTACCTATAACTGCATCGATCTGTGTACAACTTTGTATGCGCACTCCCTAGAGGCCATGGAAAAACATTTTCCCTGCATCCCTCCACATCTGCCGGTTATAGCGCCACCATGAGGCCGATTTCTACAAAACACATTGTTTATATTAGTCGCACAGATTTCATCCAAATCTCATGCAAATCGGTAAACATGATCCCTGTAGTCATGTGATCAAGACGAGTCTGTTTGATTTCTCAGATTCTACACTGATTGGCTAAGATTGCCTTCCAAAGTCTTCAGGAGTGGCCCGTTTTGTACAAAATGCTGCACATGTCCTGCTCATCCAGAATTCTATCCTCAGAGATGCTATGAGTGATCTGGCTCTGCATTTCCTCAACGAAATGAAGAAAATTGTTGCAAAAAACAAACAAACATGTTTATATCACTCCTAAACATTTTGCCAAACATCTCACACACTCCTATCCTCCTGGTGGAGACCTGTGCCCAGAAGGACACTCCTATCCTCCTGGTGGAGACCTGTGCCCAGAAGGACACTCCTATCCTCCTGGTGGAGACCTGTGCCCAGAAGGACACTCCTATCCTCCTGGTGGAGACCTGTGGAGTCCTATCCTCCTGGTGGAGACCTGTCCTATCCTCCTGGTGGAGACCTGTCCTATCCTCCTGGTGGAGACCTGTGCCCAGAAGGGCACTTTTTCTAGTTACTCTGTGTGATAATGCTGGCCGTTGGCCGGAGGTTCCATGAAGTCTTTTATGGAAGTCTTTTATTTACCTTGACAAAGTGCAGTGCAAGTCGGCGACAAAGTACAAAAATAAATACTGGCCAAAACAACATTCCAATATAAAACTAAATGAACACTTGAAAAACTATATACACTCAAGAGACAAGCAGGAACTGGTAAAGGCTTTTCCCTGGAACTGGTACAGGCTTTTCCCTGGCTGGCAGTTCTCCCCTGCTGCCTCTTAACTAGCCTCAGGTCAGACTGACCTGTTGTCTCTACTAGCCTCAGGTCAGACTGACCTGTTGTCTCTACAGCCTCAGGTCAGACTGACCTGTTGCCTCTTAACTAGCCTCAGGTCAGACTGACCTGTTGTCTCTACTAGCCTCCAGTCAGACTGACCTGTTGTCTCTACTAGCCTCAGGTCAGACTGACCTGTTGTCTCTACTAGCCTCAGGTCAGACTGACCTGTTGTCTCTACAGCCTCAGGTCAGACTGACCTGTTGTCTCTACAGCCTCAGGTCAGACTGACCTGTTGTCTCTACAGCCTCAGGTCAGACTGACCTGTTGTCTCTACAGCCTCAGGTCAGACTGACCTGTTGTCTCTACTAGCCTCAGGTCAGACTGACCTGTTGTCTCTACTAGCCTCAGGTCAGACTGACCTGTTGTCTCTACAGCCTCAGGTCAGACTGACCTGTTGTCTCTACTAGCCTCAGGTCAGACTGACCTGTTGTCTCTACTAGCCTCAGGTCAGACTGACCTGTTGTCTCTACAGCCTCAGGTCAGACTGACCTGTTGTCTCTACTAGCCTCAGGTCAGACTGACCTGTTGTCTCTACAGCCTCAGGTCAGACTGACCTGTTGTCTCTACAGCCTCAGGTCAGACTGACCTGTTGTCTCTACAGCCTCAGGTCAGACTGACCTGTTGTCTCTACAGCCTCAGGTCAGACTGACCTGTTGTCTCTACTAGCCTCAGGTCAGACTGAACTCCTTCACCTGCAGCAATCCTGCTCTTAACCAGGTGGGGCAAACCATCCTCTAATCAGTAAGTGGTCATTAGTTAACTCAACCACACGGCTAACTAAGGCCTACGAGTAATTGCTCCACCTTACTATATTTTAGGAATATTAAATATACAACTTTTCATGTGTTTGTAGATATTTCTAGTGAGTGGGAAAGCCCCTTCAGACTAAATTATTTTCGCTCCTATGCCACTGAAATGTGGAACGCCCTACCAACAGTCATTAAGACATGCGAATCCCTTGACTCCTTCAAAACCGCTCTCAATGGGCACCTACGGAGGGCTGCAATTCGTGTTTTTCCTTTGTACCTCCTCTAAATGTTATGAAGCAGACATCAACAACACAAAAACACAGAAACAAGCCCAAATAAACAACTACACTTTAGAAACAAGCCCAAATAAACACTACACTTTAGAAACAACCCTAACCCTAACCCCTAGCCCAGATAAACAACTACACTTTAGAAACAAGACCAAATAAACAACTACACTTTAGAAACAAGACCAAATAAACAACTACACTTTAGAAACAAGACCAAATAAACAACTACACTTTAGAAACAAAACCAAATAAACTACACTTTAGAAAAAAGACCAGATAAACAACTACACTTTAGAAACAAGACCAAATAAACAACTACACTTTAGAAACAAGACCAAATAAACAACTACACTTTAGAAACAAGACCAAATAAACAACTACACTTTAGAAACAAGACCAAATAAATAACTACACTTTAGAAACAAGACCAAATAAACAACTACACTTTAGAAACAAGACCAAACTAGAAAAGGATCGCTGCAAGAAGCGATAAGGCCGGACCAAGCAGGAAGGCAATAAGAATAATATGCACAAGAAACATGGAAGACTAAACTTGAGAAAAAGACCATGGAATTGTGACAGGGTCGTATTTTTATAGTGGGAGGCAGGTACGGGTTCTTGAAGACTCATACACAGAGTTGGCGGTGCCCAGATTTGAACCCATGACCTTGTGTTGCAAAGGCAAGAGCTCTACCTATTGAGCTAACAAGCAAAATCATTCAGTGTTTTTGTAGCAAGTTGCACAAGGATAACTAATGATAAAGGTGCGTAAAGATAAATTAATTGACTGCATATGAACCAGAAAATTTACCAGATTCAGACGAGGAGCTCAATGAGTGAGTGAAAACCAATGAAATGAGTCGGAAACAGGGATTAAAGGTTAACTGAAAAAATATTATTAAACTTATTACTTAAAATAAACAGCTTTGAACATTCATGAAAAACAAACAAATGGGGCCCACTTTAAGTTGTTGAATTGAAAAGGGGGGATCCGGGGGCCTCTGGTCTGTAAGTTTGTCAAGCTGTTTTTCTGTTTTTCTTTGGATTTCTTTTATTGTCTCTGTTTTTGTTATGTATTTTTGTTTTCTTGCATTCACATTTATGTTTGAGTTCTGTTACATTTTTTGAAATAAAAACAAAGTTCAAAAAAATAAAATTCACTTTGCCACTCGATCTGCCAATCACTTCATGCATGAGCCTACCCTCTATTGAGCAAACTACAAACACATCAGCTGTGACATCATATGTCTGCACGTGGACCAATGGGTGGTCAGACAGGAAGTATACTGGACCAATGGGTGGTCAGACAGGCAGTATACTGGACCAATGGGTTGTCAGACAGGAAGTACAAGTACACCTGAACCAATGATTGGTGCCAATTTGGGCCAAACCATTAATGTGGTGGACCAGAAGATCCACAAGAAATAAAATGTTCATGATGTTCATGATGTATTCTGAGCCTAAATGAAAGAATACATTCTGAGCGTGCGTGAGTGCGTGCGTGCGTGCGTGCGTGCGTGCGTGCGTGCGTGCGTGCGTGCGTGCGTGCCTGCGTGCGTGCGTGCCTGCTGGCTAAAGGTCGTTCAGGACAATCGGTCATCTGCTGGGTAAATTAGACTCATTATTGACCATCAGTCTGATGTTATCTGAGAGAGAGAGAGAGAGAGAGAGAGAGAGAGAGAGAGAGAGAGAGAGAGAGAGAGAGAGAGAGAGAGAGAGAGAGAGAGAGAGAGACAGGGAGACAGAGAGACACAGAGACAGAGACAGAGAGACAGAGAGACAGAGACAGACAGAGAGAGAGAGAGACAGAGACAGAGACAGACAGAGAGAGAGAGAGAGAGACAGAGAGTCTGGGTCCCACTTGCCGATCAAGAACCTGAAAAGTGTGATAAACACGAAATTGAGATTCTGCAAATCCATCCAAACGACGCATCCAGAGCAGAATAACCCTAACCCTAACCCTAACCCGCATCCAGAGCAGAATAACCCTAACCCTAACCCTAACCCTAACCCGCATCCAGAGCAGAATAACCCTAACCCTAACCCTAACCCTAACCCGCATCCAGAGCAGAATTAGGACGATATCCACTAATTATCAAAACTCAAAAGAGAGCATTGAAAATCTATAACCACCTAAAAGGACAGTGAACCGACACGCTCCACAAAAAGGCCCCCAGTGGACAGATGTCCCTCAGCTAGTTCTGGGACTAACAGTGGACAGATGTCCCTCAGCTAGTTCTGGGACTAACAGTGGACAGATGTCCCTCAGCTAGTTCTGGGACTAACACTGGACAGATGTCCCTCAGCTAGTTCTGGGACTAACAGTGGACAGATGTCCCTCAGCTAGTTCTGGGACTAACACTGGACAGATGTCCCTCAGCTAGTTCTGGACTAACACTGGACAGATGTCCCTCAGCTAGTTCTGGACTAACACTGGACAGATGTCCCTCAGCTAGTTCTGGACTAACACTAGACAGATGTCCCTCAGCTAGTTCTGGGACTAACAGTGGACAGATGTCCCTCAGCTAGTTCTGACTAACAGTGGACAGATGTCCCTCAGCCAGCTAGTTCTGACTAACAGTGGACAGATGTCCCTCAGCTAGTTCTGACTAACAGTGGACAGATGTCCCTCAGCCAGCTAGTTCTGACTAACAGTGGACAGATGTCCCTCAGCTAGTTCTGACTAACAGTGGACAGATGTCCCTCAGCCAGCTAGTTCTGACTAACAGTGGACAGATGTCCCTCAGCTAGTTCTGACTAACAGTTGACAGATGTCCCTCAGCTAGTTCTGGACTAACAGTGGACAGATGTCCCTCAGCTAGTTCTGGGACTAACAGTGGACAGATGTCCCTCAGCTAGTTCTGGGACTAACAGTGGGCAGATGTCCCTCAGCTAGTTCTGGGACTAACAGTGGACAGATGTCCCTCAACTAGTTATGTGACTAACACTGGACAGATGTCCCTCAGCTAGTTCTGGGACTAACAGTGGGCAGATGTCCCTCAGCTAGTTATGGGACTAACACTGGACAGATGTCCCTCAACTAGTTCTAGGACTAACACTGGACAGATGTCCCTCAACTAGTTCTGGACTAACAGTGGATAGATGTCCCTCAGCTAGTTCTGGACTAACAGTGGACAGATGTCCCTCAGCTAGTTCTGGGACTAACACTGGACAGATGTCCCTCAGCAAGTTCTGGACTAACAGTGGACAGATGTCCCTCAGCTAGGTATGACTAAGGCCCTTTCCCAATTCCCCCCTTCTCCATCGCCCTTAGCCCTTCCCCTTGCTGATGCGCGTTCACGTGAGGAGGAAGGGTTATCTCAATTCTCTTTGGAGCGAGGGCTAGGGCCAAGGGCAAGGGATTGGATCCCCTTCAAACGAAGGGGATTCGCGACCAGACTTAAAACGGAGCAACACAACGGAGGGACATCAGAGGGCGGAAGGCGGACGAGGTAAGACGCCTTTTTCGTCCTTTATTATGGAAGAATATGATAATAACCAATATTATTTGAATGTGTTAACAATCTGCATCGCCAAAAATATCGCAATCTCTAGCAAAGTTTAACGTTACCTCACTTGAACTAACGATATGCTACGGCGTTGCATTCATACAACGTTACGGTAACGTTACCCATTAATTTCGCATCGGCGCTTTATTATTTTGTATTTACCGCCGGTGCCCCGGTGGAACAACTCGGATACAAACTACTAGCTTAACTAGCAGGCATCAGTCCGACCCCCAGACCACGATATGTCAACATTCTGCAGTTTTGGAGCTCTTAAAAGCCGTGAAATAGCCTACTGTACCTACATAACGCTGCCGCTGCATAACGTTGGCTACTCGCTGCAGTGATAGCTGGTATGGTTTTATCATGACCAATGTTATGATAATCCCCACAAGTTGCAAAAGTTACATTACTAATTAGCAATGGTGTTGTTTTTTCCCCCCCAGGCAAACCAACTATGGAACAGACTACAAGCTGCTGTACAGCCTACATTGGATGGAGATGAATCACGATTGTCCTAAATATTGTTGAATTTGAAACATTATCATTCATATTATTATTAGCATACCACGACTTCCATGATAGAAAATGACTCTGTTCTTAATGATATTAAAAACAATTAACACAGTGACCACAGCCCCTTCTTTCTATACTGTAAATTGTTTTTCCTTTTTCTACCCCTGTAGGCTATATGATATATAACTGTACCCATTCTATACAAACTGTTAATACAATAATCAATGAATCAGGTACAACTGTTGAGCAGTGTGTCAGAATGAGCTATATCTAGCTGAATTACATTCTGGTGGGCTACCAAGATGAGACAAAATTACAATATATTTATTTCATCATAACCACAGCCATAAATATTTACGTTCCATCTCTTCTCCCAAAATAGCCGATCTACAGCTTATAGCAGTGGTTTCCAAAGTGGGTTATGGGGACCCCCAGGGGTCCTTGAGAGACTTCCAGGGGGTCCCCAGCTAAATGATAGTTTGGAACCAAATCACTCTCAGAGTTAATTAACATTGATTTTACAATATAAATTGGGGATCCCAGAGACAGAAATGCCATCAAATGGGGGTCCATGGACTAATGCATGTCACACTGGTGGTCCGTGACACTGCTAGATTCGTAAAAATATATGGGGTGCCTGGCATATCTCTTCAAATGGGGGTCTGCGGGCTAATTCGTGTCAATTTGGGGGTCCTTGACATGAAAACGTTTGGGGACCACTGGCCTGTAGTGAGCTTGCAGATCAGCTATTTTCTGAGAACAGGTTGTATATCAATATATCAATATCTACAAGGGAAGTTCAATATTTAGGGACGTTCCAATTCCTAGGGTGATGATTTATCCCCCTACCCCTTGACACTCATTATGAAGGGACAAGGGGAAGGGGCAAGGGATAAGGGGTAGGGCCAAGGGCTGAGGGGTAGGGTTAAAAAAGGAATTGGGAAAGAGCCTAACAGTGGACAGATGTCCCTCAGCTAGTTCTGGGACTAACAGTGGACAGATGTCCCTCAGCTAGTTCTGGGACTAACAGTGGACAGATGTCCCTCAGCTAGTTCTAGGACTAACAGTGGATAGATGTCCCTCAGCTAGTTCTGGGACTAACAGTGGACAGATGTCCCTCAGCTAGTTCTGGGACTAACAGTGGACAGATGTCCCTCAGCTAGTTCTAGGACTAACAGTGGACAGATGTCCCTCAAATAGTTCTAGGACTAACAGTGGACAGATGTCCCTCAACTGGTTCTAGGACTAACACTGGACAGATGTCCCTCAGCTAGTTCTGGGACTAACAGTGGGCAGATGTCCCTCAGCTAGTTATGGGACTAACACTGGACAGATGTCCCTCAACTAGTTATAGGACTAACACGGGACAGATGTCCCTCAACTAGTTCTGGGACTAACACTGGACAGATGTCCCTCAGCTAGTTCTGGACTAACACTGGACAGATGTCCCTCAACTAGTTCTAGGACTAACACTGGACAGATGTCCCTGAACTAGTTCTGACTAACACTGGACAGATGTCCCTCAGCTAGTTCTGGGACTAACAGTGGACAGATGTCCCTCAACTAGTTCTGGGACTAACAGTGGACAGATGTCCCTCAACTAGTTCTGGGACTAACACTGGACAGATGTCCCTCAACTAGTTCTAGGACTAACACTGGACAGATGTCCCTCAGCTAGTTCTGGGACTAACAGTGGACAAATGTCCCTCAACTAGTTCTGGGACTAACAGTGAACAAATGTCCCTCAACTAGTTCTAGGACTAACACTGGACAGATGTCCCTCAACTAGTTCTGACTAACAGTGGACAGATGTCCCTCAACTAGTTCTAGGACTAACAGTGGACAGATGTCCCTCAACTAGTTCTAGGACTAACACTGGACAGATGTCCCTCAACTAGTTCTGACTAACAGTGGACAGATGTCCCTCAGCTAGTTCTGACTAACAGTGGACAGATGTCCCTCAGGTAGTTCTGACTAACAGTGGACAGATGTCCCTCAGCTAGTTCTAGGACTAACAGTGGATAGATGTCCCTCAGCTAGTTCTGGGACTAACAGTGGACAGATGTCCCTCAGCTATTTCTGGGACTAACAGTGGACAGATGTCCCTCAGCTAGTTCTAGGACTAACAGTGGACAGATGTCCCTCAACTAGTTCTAGGACTAACAGTGGACAGATGTCCCTCAACTAGTTCTAGGACTAACACTGGACAGATGTCCCTCCGCTAGTTCTGGGACTAACAGTGGGCAGATGTCCCTCAGCTAGTTCTGGGACTAACACTGGACAGATGTCCCTCAACTAGTTCTAGGACTAACACTGGACAGATGTCCCTCAACTAGTTCTGGGACTAACACTGGACAGATGTCCCTCAGCTAGTTCTGGACTAACACTGGACAGATGTCCCTCAACTAGTTCTAGGACTAACACTGGACAGATGTCCCTCAACTAGTTCTGACTAACACTGGACAGATGTCCCTCAGCTAGTTCTGGGACTAACAGTGGACAGATGTCCCTCAACTAGTTCTGGGACTAACAGTGGACAGATGTCCCTCAACTAGTTCTGGGACTAACACTGGACAGATGTCCCTCAACTAGTTCTAGGACTAACACTGGACAGATGTCCCTCAGCTAGTTCTGGGACTAACAGTGGACAAATGTCCCTCAACTAGTTATGGGACTAACAGTGGACAAATGACCCTCAACTAGTTCTAGGACTAACACTGGACAGATGTCCCTCAACTAGTTCTGACTAACAGTGGACAGATGTCCCTCAACTAGTTCTGGGACTAACAGTGGACAGATGTCCCTCAACTAGTTCTAGGACTAACACTGGACAGATGTCCCTCAACTAGTTCTGACTAACAGTGGACAGATGTCCCTCAGCTAGTTCTGACTAACAGTGGACAGATGTCCCTCAGGTAGTTCTGACTAACAGTGGACAGATGTCCCTCAGCTAGTTCTGGACTAACAGTGGATAGATGTCCCTCAGCTAGTTCTGGACTAACAGTGGACAGATGTCCCTCAGCTAGTTCTGGGACTAACAGTGGACAGATGTCCCTCAGCTAGTTCTGGACTAACAGTGGACAGATGTCCCTCAGCTAGTTCTGGGACTAACAGTGGACAGATGTCCCTCAGCTAGTTCTGGACTAACACAGGGCAGATGTCCCTCAGCTAGTTCTGGACTAACAGTGGACAGATGTCTCTCAGCTAGTTCTGGGACTAACAGTGGACAGATGTCCCTCAGCTAGTTCTGGACTAACAGTGGGCAGATGTCCCTCAACTAGTTCTGGGACTAACACTGGACAGATGTCCCTCAGCTAGTTCTGACTAACAGTGGACAGATGTCCCTCAGCTAGTTCTGACTAACAGTGGACAGATTCAATTATTGTTAAACGTCTGCATTACTTAATTTACAAGAAGTCTACACAATTATTATAATGTAGAATAGTTGTTATTTTGATCAACGTTTGCCTGTTATCTCTCCTAATGGTACCAACACCATGTTATCTGTTCTAATGGTACCAACATCATGTTATCTCTCCTAATGGTACCAACACCATGTTATCTCTCCTAATGGTACCAACATCATGTTATCTCTCCTAATGGTACCAACATCATGTTATCTCTCCTAATGGTACCAACATCATGTTATCTCTCCTAATGGTACCAACATCATGTTATCTCTCCTAATGGTACCGACATCATGTTATCTCTCCTAATGGTACCGACATCATGTTATCTCTCCTAATGGTACCGACATCATGTTATCTCTCCTAATGGTACCGACACCATGTTATCTCTCCTAATGGTACCAACATCATGTTATCTCTCCTAATGGTACCAACATCATGTTATCTCTCCTAATGGTACCAACATCATGTTATCTCTCCTAATGGTACCAACATCATGTTATCTCTCCTAATGGTACCAACATCATGTTATCTCTCCTAATGGTACCAACACCATGTTATCTCTCCTAATGGTACCAACATCATGTTATCTCTCCTAATGGTACCAACATCATGTTATCTCTCCTAATGGTACCAACACCATGTTATCTCTCCTAATGGTACCAACATCATGTTATCTCCTAATGGTACCAACATCATGTTATCTCTCCTAATGGTACCAACATCATGTTATCTCTCCTAATGGTACCAACATCATGTTATCTCTCCTAATGGTACCAACATCATGTTATCTCTCCTAATGGTACCAACATCATGTTATCTCTCCTAATGGTACCAACATCATGTTATCTCCTAATGGTACCAACATCATGTTATCTCTCCTAATGGTACCAACATCATGTTCATCTCTCCTAATGGTACCAACATCATGTTATCTCTCCTAATGGTACCAACACCATGTTATCTCTCCTAATGGTACCAACATCATGTTATCTCTCCTAATGGTACCAACATCATGTTATCTCTCCTAATGGTACCAACATCAATACAGCATGGAATTGTGGACATAATCTTATCCAACGACGACAAAATATTCTTTAATTTTGGGTCTGAGAGGCTAAATGTCATCAAACGGTGGTCCGTGGCTCAAATGGGTCTGAGAGGCTAAACGTCATCAGACGGTGGTCCGTGGCTCAAATGGGTCTGAGAGGCTAAATGTCATCAAATGGTGGTCCGTGGCTCAAATGGGTCTGAGAGGCTAAATGTCATCAAACGGTGGTCCGTGGCTCAAATGGGTCTGAGAGGCTAAATGTCATCAAATGGTGGTCCGTGGCTCAAATGGGTCTGAGAGGCTAAATGTCATCAAACGGTGGTCCGTGGCTCAAATGGGTCTGAGAGGCTAAATGTCATCAAACGGTGGTCCGTGGCTCAAATGGGTCTGAGAGGCTAAATGTCATCAAATGGTGGTCCGTGGCTCAAATGGGTCTGAGAGGCTAAATGTCATCAAATGGTGGTCCGTGGCTCAAATGGGTCTGAGAGGCTAAATGTCATCAAACGGTGGTCCGTGGCTCAAATGGGTCTGAGAGGCTAAATGTCATCAAACGGTGGTCCGTGGCTCAAATGGGTCTGAGAGGCTAAATGTCATCAAATGGTGGTCCGTGGCTCAAATGGGTCTGAGAGGCTAAATGTCATCAAACGGTGGTCCGTGGCTCAAATGGGTCTGAGAGGCTAAATGTCATCAAACGGTGGTCCGTGGCTCAGCTGTGGAATAAATAATGGACCACTGTCACCGCTACGTCCGTTTATTAATCATGACAATGTGATTAATTTGATTATCTTGAGACGTAACGTATTTAATATCCTGTATTCAAATTGGCTAATGGGGGGAGGGGTCCCAGACTCTTCTCCCTTCTCTAAAACACCCTGGACAACGCTCCACACGTCCCAGACACTTCTCCCTTCTCTAAAACACCCTGGACAACGCTCCCCACGTCCCAGACACTTCTCCCTTCTCTAAAACGCCCTGACTCACCGCTCACCTAAACACATCACTCTGTTTTTACTAAAACTACAACATGACGTCACTGAGCCGCGGTGGTGAGAGACTCACCGCTCACCCAAACACACCTCTGTTTTTTACCAGTAGGGGCAAAAGTGGCACTGTTGTGCCAGAAACAGAGAGAGAGAGATAGTGTTGCACTGTTGCCTGCTAATTACAGAGAGAGAGAGAGAGAGAGAGAGAGAGAGAGGCAGGGGAGAGAGGAGTTGCACCACTCAGTTCACACGGGTGTGATCTTTACTAAAACTACAACATGACGTCACTGAGCCGCGGTGGTAAGAGACTCACCGCTCACCCAAACACACCTCTCTGTTTTTACTAAAACTACAACATGACGTCACTGAGCCGCGGTGGTGAGAGACTCACCGCTCACCCAAACACACCTCTGTTTTTACTAAAACTACAACATGACGTCACTGAGCTGCGGTGGTAAGAGACTCACCGCTCACCCAAACACACCTCTCTGTTTTTACTAAAACTACAACATGACGTCACTGAGCCGCGGTGGTAAGAGACTCACCGCTCACCCAAACACATCTCTCTGTTTTTACTAAAACTACAACATGACATCACTGAGCCGCGGTGGTGAGAGACTCACCGCTCACCCAAACACACCTCTCTGTTTTTACTAAAACTACAACATGACATCACTGAGCCGCGGTGGTAAGAGACTCACCGCTCACCCAAACACACCTCTCTGTTTTTACTAAAACTACAACATGACATCACTGAGCTGCGGTGGTAAGAGACTCACCGCTCACCCAAACACACCTCTCTGTTTTTACTAAAACTACAACATGACGTCACTGAGCCGCGGTGGTAAGAGACTCACCGCTCACCCAAACACACCTCTCTGTTTTTACTAAAACTACAACATGACGTCACTGAGCCGCGGTGGTGAGAGACTCACCGCTCACCCAAACACATCTCTCTGTTTCTACTAAAACTACAACATGACGTCACTGAGCCGCGGTGGTAAGAGACTCACCGCTCACCCAAACACCCCTCTCTGTTTTTACTAAAACTACAACATGACGTCACTGAGCCGCGGTGGTAAGAGACTCACCGCTCACCCAAACACACCTCTCTGTTTTTACTAAAACTACAACATGACGTCACTGAGCCGCGGTGGTAAGAGACTCACCGCTCACCCAAACACACCTCTCTGTTTTTACTAAAACTACAACATGACGTCACTGAGCCGCGGTGGTAAGAGACTCACCGCTCACCCAAACACACCTCTCTGTTTTTACTAAAACTACAACATGACATCACTGAGCCGCGGTGGTAAGAGACTCACCGCTCACCCAAACACACCTCTCTGTTTTTACTAAAACTACAACATGACGTCACTGAGCCGCGGTGGTAAGAGACTCACCGCTCACCCAAACACACCTCTCTGTTTTTACTAAAACTACAACATGACATCACTGAGCCGCGGTGGTAAGAGACTCACCGCTCACCCAAACACACCTCTCTGTTTTTACTAAAACTACAACATGACGTCACTGAGCCGCGGTGGTAAGAGACTCACCGCTCACCCAAACACATCTCTCTGTTTTTACTAAAACTACAACATGACGTCACTGAGCTGCGGTGGTAAGAGACTCACCGCTCACCCAAACACATCTCTCTGTTTTTACTAAAACTACAACATGACATCACTGAGCCGCGGTGGTGAGAGACTCACCGCTCACCCAAACACACCTCTCTGTTTTTACTAAAACTACAACATGACGTCACTGAGCCGCGGTGGTGAGAGACTCACCGCTCACCCAAACACACCTCTCTGTTTTTACTAAAACTACAACATGACGTCACTGAGCCGCGGTGGTAAGAGACTCACCGCTCACCCAAACACACCTCTCTGTTTTTACTAACCACAGTTTCGGTGGTCAACTCTTCAACGAAAACTGGACTATGAGAAACAAGTCCAAATAAACACTACACTTTAGAAACAAGACCAAATAAACACTACACTTTAGAAACAAGACCAAATAAACACTACACTTTAGAAACAAGACCAAATAAACACTACACTTTAGAAACAAGACCAAATAAACACTACACTTTAGAAACAAGACCAAATAAACAACTACACTTTAGAAACAAGACCAAATAAACACTACACTTTAGAAACAAGACCAAATAAACAACTACACTTTAGAAACAAGACCAAATAAACACTACACTTTAGAAACAAGTCCAAATAAACACTACACTTTAGAAACAAGACCAAATAAACACTACACTTTAGAAACAAGACCAAATAAACACTACACTTTAGAAACAAGACCAAATAAACAACTACACTTTAGAAACAAGACCAAATAAACACTACACTTTAGAAACAAGACCAAATACACAACTACACTTTAGAAACAAGCCCAAATAAACAACTACACTTTAGAAACAAGCCCAAATAAACAACTACACTTTAGAAACAAGACCAAATAAACACTACACTTTAGAAACAAGACCAAATAAACAACTACACTTTAGAAACAAGACCAAATAAACAACTACACTTTAGAAACAAGACCAAATAAACACTACACTTTAGAAACAAGACCAAATAAACAACTACACTTTAGAAACAAGACCAAATAAACAACTACACTTTAGAAACAAGACCAAATAAACAACTACACTTTAGAAACAAGACCAAATAAACACTACACTTTAGAAACAAGACCAAATAAACAACTACACTTTAGAAACAAGACCAAATAAACAACTACACTTTAGAAACAAGACCAAATAAACACTACACTTTAGAAACAAGACCAAATAAACAACTACACTTTAGAAACAAGACCAAATAAACAACTACACTTTAGAAACAAGACCAAATAAACACTACACTTTAGAAACAAGACCAAATAAACAACTACACTTTAGAAACAAGACCAAATAAACAACTACACTTTAGAAACAAGACCAAATAAACACTACACTTTAGAAACAAGACCAAATAAACAACTACACTTTAGAAACAAGACCAAATAAACAACTACACTTTAGAAACAAGACCAAATAAACACTACACTTTAGAAACAAGACCAAATAAACAACTACACTTTAGAAACAAGACCAAATAAACACTACACTTTAGAAACAAGACCAAATAAACAACTACACTTTAGAAACAAGACCAAATAAACACTACACTTTAGAAACAAGACCAAATAAACAACTACACTTTAGAAACAAGACCAAATAAACAACTACACTTTAGAAACAAGACCAAATAAACACTACACTTTAGAAACAAGACCAAATAAACAACTACACTTTAGAAACAAGACCAAATAAACAACTACACTTTAGAAACAAGACCAAATAAACACTACACTTTAGAAACAAGACCAAATAAACAACTACACTTTAGAAACAAGACCAAATAAACACTACACTTTAGAAACAAGACCAAATAAACAACTACACTTTAGAAACAAGACCAAATAAACAACTACACTTTAGAAACAAGACCAAATAAACACTACACTTTAGAAACAAGACCAAATAAACAACTACACTTTAGAAACAAGACCAAATAAACACTACACTTTAGAAACAAGACCAAATAAACAACTACACTTTAGAAACAAGACCAAATAAACAACTACACTTTAGAAACAAGACCAAATACACAACTACACTTTAGAAACAAGCCCAAATAAACAACTACAAGCCCAAATAAACAACTACACTTTAGAAACAAGACCAAATAAACACTACACTTTAGAAACAAGACCAAATAAACAACTACACTTCAGAAACAAGACCAAATAAACAACTACACTTTAGAAACAAGACCAAATAAACACTACACTTTAGAAACAAGACCAAATAAACAACTACACCATTAGGAGAGATAACATGATGTTGGTACCATTAGGAGAGATAACATGATGTTGGTACCATTAGGAGAGATAACATGATGTTGGTACCATTAGGAGAGACAACATGATGTTGGTACCATTAGGAGAGATAACATGATGTTGGTACCATTAGGAGAGATAACATGGTGTTGGTACCATTAGGAGAGATAACATGATGTTGGTACCATTAGGAGAGATAACATGATGTTGGTACCATTAGGAGAGACAACATGATGTTGGTACCATTAGGAGAGATAACATGATGTTGGTACCATTAGGAGAGATAACATGGTGTTGGTACCATTAGGAGAGATAACATGATGTTGGTACCATTAGGAGAGATAACATGATGTTGGTACCATTAGGAGAGATAACATGATGTTGGTACCATTAGGAGAGATAACATGGTGTTGGTACCATTAGGAGAGATAACATGGTGTTGGTACCATTAGGAGAGATAACATGATGTTGGTACCATTAGGAGAGATAACATGATGTTGGTACCATTAGGAGAGATAACATGATGTTGGTACCATTAGGAGAGATAACATGATGTTGGTACCATTAGGAGAGATAACATGATGTTGGTACCATTAGGAGAGATAACATGATGTTGGTACCATTAGGAGAGATAACATGGTGTTGGTACCATTAGGAGAGATAACATGATGTTGGTACCATTAGGAGAGATAACATGATGTTGGTACCATTAGGAGAGATAACATGATATTGGTACCATTAGGAGAGATAACATGATGTTGGTACCATTAGGAGAGATAACATGATGTTGGTACCATTAGGAGAGATAACATGATGTTGGTACCACTAGGAGAGATAACATGATGTTGGTACCATTAGGAGAGATAACATGATGTTGGTACCATTAGGAGAGATAACATGATGTTGGTACCATTAGGAGAGATAACATGATGTTGGTACCATTAGGAGAGATAACATGATGTTGGTACCATTAGGAGAGATAACATGATGTTGGTACCATTAGGAGAGATAACATGATGTTGGTACCACTAGGAGAGATAACATGATGTTGGTACCACTAGGAGAGATAACATGATGTTGGTACCATTAGGAGAGATAACATGATGTTGGTACCATTAGGAGAGATAACATGGTGTTGGTACCATTAGGAGAGATAACATGGTGTTGGTACCATTAGGAGAGATAACAGGCAGATGTTGCTCAAAAACAATTCTTCTACATTCTCTAATTGTGTCGACTTCTTGTAAATTATTAACTAATGCACATGTTTAACAATAATGTAACTCTTGGGAGTGTAAAATGAAACCAAATGGACCCGTAGGGCTCCATTTGGTTTCATGTTACTCTCTCAAGAGTTAAAAGATCTAATAATTCAGGGTCCATTTGGTTACTGGGGACCACCTGGAACCCCCTGGTGGTCCCCGGACTGGGTTACATACAGTCGATATGATTCTGTACAAAATACTATTTATTTATCATAAATAGATAATGATATATGATAGATAAATACATGCTATTTATTCATTAGCCCCGCATTGAAAACAGCAGCACACGCACGCGCACACACACACACACACACACACACACACACACACAGTGTGAGGAGCTATCAGGTTACATGACAGCAGGTGCGTGCGCGTCGAAAACAAACATCAAACTATAGCTTTCACGCACGCGCACATGTATTCCAATTCCCAAGCCTTTGTGAAACATTAATGTATATAATATGCATACAGTTTAATAATGTATTTAATATGTATATAGAGTTCATCACCACCGTTCCTTTTGTTTACCTTCTTAACGTTTAACACGTTCAAAACAACAGCAGGTTAACGTTGTATTAAAGCAACTGTTTTGAGTGACTATAATTATATATTGTTTATGGTGTCTGTCTGTATGAATAGCCTACTAATAGTTGATGTTGTATCTGTTTTAGTGACTATAATTATATTATTGTTCATGGTGACTGACTGTCTGTATAAATACTAATAGTTGCCGTTGTATCTATAGTGTTTAGTGACTATAATTCAGTTGTTTATGGTGACTGACTAATAGTTGACGTTGTATCTATAGTGTTTAG
>NW_027638021.1:22500-28184 GCF_951216825.1 Electrona antarctica | reverse complement strand
GAGGACAGAGAGAGTGGGAGACAGAGAGAGTGGGAGACAGAGAGAGTGGGAGACAGAGAGAGTGGGAGAGAGTTAGAGACAGAGAGAGTGGGAGACAGAGAGAGTGGGAGACAGAGAGAGAGGGAGGACAGAGAGAGAGGGAGACAGAGAGAGTGGGAGACAGAGCGAGTTGGAGACAGAGAGAGTGGGAGACAGAGAGAGTGGGAGACAGAGCGAGTTGGAGACAGAGAGAGTGGGAGACAGAGAGAGTTGGAGACAGAGAGAGTGGGAGACAGAGAGAGTGGGAGACAGAGAGAGTGGGAGACAGAGAGAGTGGGAGACAGAGAGAGTGGGAGAGAGAGTTAGAGACAGAGAGAGAGGGAGACAGAGAGAGAGGGAGACAGAGAGAGTGGGAGACAGAGAGAGTGGGAGACAGAGAGAGTTGGAGACAGAGAGAGTGGGAGACAGAGAGAGTGGGAGACAGAGAGAGTTGGAGACAGAGAGAGTGGGAGACAGAGAGAGTGGGAGACAGAGAGAGTTGGAGACAGTGGTTTTCAACCAGTGGTCCGGGGACCACCAGTGGTCCTTGAGGGGGTTCCCAGGTGGTCCCCAGCTAAATGATGGAGAGCTGGTAACAAAAATGGACCCTTATAGATCTTTAACTACAGGTCCATTTGGTCTCATTTTACGCTCTCAGGAGTTACATTATCGTTAAACATCTGCATTACTTAATTTAGAAGAAGTGTACACAATTAGAAGAATGTAGAAGGATTGTTATTTTGTTATCAACGTTTGCCAACAACATTGAATTGTGGACAAAATCTCAGCCAACGATGACAAAAATATCCTTCAGTTTTGGGTCTGCGAGGCTATAAAGCTCATCAAATGGTGGTCCGTGGATCAAAGGCCAAATAAATAATGGGCCTTGATATGAAAAAGGTAGAAAACTTGTCCACTAGTCCCTTCCTAATGTTAGTCACACAGGGCATCGTTACCATGGATACAAGCTACCGTTTCTCCACCTACAAATAATAAATGAAACACCAGACTGGTTTTAGATTAGATTAGCCGGTTCTAATCTACACATAGGCCTATTAATCTTTATTTACTCCCCCGTAAGAGGGAGAAAGTGTACTGATGCACTTTCTGCGGTTAAATTAATGTCGTTATTTATTAGTATACGTGGTATGATAAATGGTGCATTTATATAGTACCTTTATCCAAGGCGCTTTACATAGATTGTGCATTACATTCACCCATTCACAGCAGCGGAAACCATGCAAGGCACCAACCTGCACATCAGGAGCAATTAGGGGTTCAGTGTCTTGCTCAAGGACACTTCGACACCGACTCTGGGGGAGCCCACAGGGTTCGAACTGGCAACCTTACGGTTACCATCCAGCCACTCTACCCTCTGAGCCACCGCCACCCCTTAGTATAGTTTGCCTTTATGTGTTTTGCTGTACAGAAACAAACCATGATAAACGTTGGCTGTACTGTATACCTCCCATAGTGGCACTGGGAGGGTAATTGATTCATTATCACAGAGAAACGCAATTTGCACTCATTTTATGACAAATTACGCTCAGAGTGTTCCATCCGTTCATGCATTTATTAACCCATTTAGACCAGACGTCGAAAAAAAATCTTCTAAATCATGACAGTTTTCTTGAATAACCTATGTTTCTGTATCAGTGGTTCTCAAACTATTTCATGTCAAGGGACCCCCAGAAATATATGTAATTGGCCGCCGACCCCCACCTGAAAATATGTTGTTCCAGGGACTCCCCCCCAGAAGCAAAGATATGAGTTAAAAACGTTCGCTCTGAAAGAATATATATATTCAAAGATTTTCACGATTTTTCAAAAATAGCAGATCTACAAGCTCATAGCGCGGCACCGAGTGCCGCGCTATGAGCTTGTAGATCTGCTATTTTTCAATAGCTAAAGCATAACATTAAAACAGCAAAAGGGGTTACCGCCCAGAATGGGTTAATAAGAAAGTGCTGTGATCAATTATTGATGTCTGGGACTCTTCCTCTATAAGCCGCCGTGTCCCCTGCTGTGGGTTTCTTCCTCTATAAGCCGCCGTGTCCCCCTGCTGTGGGTTTCTTCCCATGGTTCTGTCATAGCCACATATATCAGCCATTCATTTAGGTTCATTTCTCATTAAAGTTAGGGGGGAAAACAAAACAACGCAGTCTCTGTTACATAAACATTAACATTGAATAATGACTGCAATTTATCCCTGTCTACAACAGAACAACACTATATTTACTAGGGGTGTAACGGTACATTTTAACAGCAATACGATACGTATCACGATACATGGTTGACGATACGATACATAGACGATATCGGTTCGTTATGGAGTCCCGATACGATACGATTCAATGATTTGAAATCGATGAAGTAACTATTTAAAATACATTGACATTATTATTTTTTTAAATGTTTTTTTGTGGCTTTCGCCTTTATTTCATATATTTTATGGAGGGACAGACAGTAGGCTCAGTGACATTATTTTAAACTATGTAATTAAATTTACACACATGATTTTTGCTGTGTTTCCCTGCAGAGAAAATGGTTAAAGGGGAAAACCACCCATTTTCAACATTTTACTATGTCATTAATATACCTTAGAGCTGTTGTGTGGAAATAATAAAAAAGTCCCCCCATTCTGTGTTTCCTTGAACTGTAATTATGAAAAATCATTAACATGGTGAAACACATCTTGATGACATCATCAAGATGTGTTTCACCATGTTAATGATTTTTTTTCAGACCTCTAGTTCTAGGAAACACAGAATGGGGGGACTTTTTTATTATTTCCACACAACAGCTCTAAGGTATATTAATGACAGTAAAATGTTGAAAATGAGTGGAATGCCCCTTTAACGCTCTTTCAATAAGCTATAAGTAACTTGTGGAGTTTTTATAATTTTACAGTCGGGTAATAGTTGTTAAATGCTAGAGAGACGTTGATTCATTATGCACCTCATAAGAGAACATCCTTTTTATTGTATAATTTATTTTGGTGGCATTTTATACTTTGTTCTGTGTAGTTTTCTTTTGCAAATAACGTCAAGATTTGGGATTTTGTGTTTTAAAATGTTTAGATAGGCATGATATTTCCCAAGATACATGAATAATCATAACCTTGACATTAAAAACAATGTCATAAAATACACATTTTATTGGAGCGCATTGAATTTCCCCGGGAACCGTTTGAAAATCCTGGAATAATTAGATTGCATCACTAGCGGGTCTATAAATCTCAGTAATGGAAAAAAGATAAAACATGTTTTTGAGCATTGGCATTCTATCAAAGTAAAGGACCCTTCTTTCTTTTATGATTAGTCATTTTTTATTATTTTCAATCACAGGGTACAGAAAGAAATCTTCGCAACAGTGCAGTAACAATTAAAGCAGAAATAAAGGAAAAACAGAATGCAAAAGTGAACAGTAAAGTAAAAATCACACCCGTGTGAACTGAGTGGTGTAATATAGCCTGTCTGACGTAATGAAATCATGTCTGACGTAATGAAATCACACCCGGATGAACAGGGTGAACATAGCAACCATGCTCATTTTTTCTGCACAAACAAAGCCAGTTGTAGGAGGTAATGAAATCACACCCGGATGAACAGGGTGAACATAGCAACCATGCTCATTTTTTCTGCACAAACAAAGCCAGTTGTAGGAGTGGTTTACACCACTCAACAAAAAAGCCAGTTGTAGGAGTGGTTTACACCACTCAAAAATACAAGAAAAAAACATGTACATAAAATGAAAGAAAAAGAAAAACAATAGAAATAATAAGGCGATGGATATTCATGGCAATTCAAATACAGTTCATATAATAGTCTGCTCAGATTACAATTAGACAGTGCCTCCAGTGTGCGCCTCCCACTTATCCCATTTCAACAAATAGTTGTCTACTTTGTTAAGAAGTCTGAAAGACAGTTTTTCCAACGCTGCCACTTCACCAAGTTGACTAAACCAAACATTCAGAGGGGGCAGAGGGAGCTCTCCACTCACACATAATACGTTTACGACCGTTTACGACAGAGGTGGCCGACGTTTACGACAGAGGTGGCCGAACGGTTTGCGGAGCGGTCTTGTTATCGGAAGGTCGCCAGTTCGAATCCCCGGACCGGCACGTTAAAATTACCACAGCTGAATTGCCCTTGAGCAAGGCATTGAACCCCTACCATGAAATGTTCTATGAGCAGGGCCTGGCTGTAAACAAGCATCTCGAGCTTAGTCCATTCACCCTGGGTAAACAAAGAACTTTGCTTACTTTGCTTTGCTCTCCACTCACACATAATACGTTTACGACCCAGCATTAACGCTGTTTGAGTCCATTCAGCATCATAAGGTGTCAGGTCTTCAAGAGAACTGGGATCCCAATACACGCTCAATGTGTAAAGGGCCTTCCTAACCAGAAGCGAGGATCGCAGGTGTGAAGCTAAAACTGGAGTAATATGTTCTCTCATCTTAGTTTTAGTTAAAACTCTGGCTGCCGCATTTTGGACAAGTTGTAATCTGTCAGTTGTTTTCTTAGGCAGTGCAGAAAAAAAGTGCATTGCAGTAATCAAGCCGAGAAAAAACAAAGGCTCAGGAACAGCGTTTTTGCATCGTCCAATGACAAATATAGGCTCTGATTTGTGCAATATTTCTAAAGGTGAAAAAAGGCAATCTTGGTAACATGATTAATGTGTGAATTAAAATTCAATTCAGAATCATACAAGTTCTTTACTGTACTATTACTTTCTACAGTCAGGTTGCCAAGTCTGCTTAGTATTGATTCTTTCTGCTCACTAGAAACGATTATGAGAACTTCTGTCTTATCCTTACGAGTCCATTTGGTTTCATTTTACACTCGCAAGAGTTAAATGATTGTTAAACATCTGCACTACTTAATTTACAAGAAGTCTTCACAATTAGAGAATGTAGAAGAATTGTTATTTTGATTGTTTGCCTGTTTCTCTCCTAATGGTACCAACGTCAATATAGTGTGCCAACGATAACCACATTCTTTAGTTTTGGGTCTGAGAGGCTGATTGATTGATTGAAATATTTATTAAGTTTGCAGAATTACAGTACATTTCAAGCACAACTCAATACAAAGACTGTTAACTGTGAGTGGACGACCCAATAAAACATTACACTTGTTTACAAGAGGGTCCACCTTGTTCAATTCATCAAAACATTTAGAGACGTACAAATAGACACTTCTATATAGCCAAAGAACAGAACAGGAATTCATCACAAAGGAGATAAAAAGGGAAAACAAACATATACAGTGAGGGGAAAAAGGGGGGGGGGGGGGGGGGGGGGGGGGGGTTAAATGTCATCAAATGGTGGTCCGTGGCTCAAATGATTAATAATAAATAATGGGGTCTTGATGTGAAAAAGGTTGAAAATCACTGGTCAAGGTAGCCGCAATTTGCAACTCTAGATTTTTTTATAATGGGATGAATCTAGAGTTGCAATACCCTCCATTGACTCCCCACTCATCATTTTGCGTTTGCGATCTGCTTGTCTTAAACGACGTTAAACTCACCAACATTGCAGCTGTAGTCCAAGCTTGAATTATCCTCTTTCAATCTGCAAAGCTTGTTTTTCATAAAAATCCCCCGTAGACATGTTATGAGCTACTTTCTGTCAAGAAGAAGAAATGTTGGAGTTTGGAAGCGCTC
>NW_027638021.1:0-17500 GCF_951216825.1 Electrona antarctica | reverse complement strand
TTCCCTCTGTCTGTACAACACTGTCAAGCTGCTTCATTCCCTCTGTCTGTACAACACTGTCAAGCTGCTCCATTCCCTCTGTCTGTACAACACTGTCAAGCTGCTTCATTCCCTCTGTCTGTACAACACTGTCAAGCTGCTCCATTCCCTCTGTCTGTACAACACTGTCATTCCCTCTGTCTGTACAACACTGTCAAGCTGCTCCATTCCCTCTGTCTGTACAACACTGTCAAGCTGCTTCATTCCCTCTGTCTGTACAACACTGTCATTCCCTCTGTCTGTACAACACTGTCAAGCTGCTCCATTCCCTCTGTCTGTACAACACTGTCATTCCCTCTGTCTGTACAACACTGTCAAGCTGCTCCATTCCCTCTGTCTGTACAACACTGTCAAGCTGCTTCATTCCCTCTGTCTGTACAACACTGTCAAGCTGCTCCATTCCCTCTGTCTGTACAACACTGTCAAGCTGCTCCATTCCCTCTGTCTGTACAACACTGTCAAGCTGCTCCATTCCCTCTGTCTGTACAACACTGTCAAGCTGCTCCATTCCCTCTGTCTGTACAACACTGCCAAGCTGCTCCATTCCCTCTGTCTGTACAACACTGTCAAGCTGCTCCATTCCCTCTGTCTGTACAACACTGTCAAGCTGCTTCATTCCCTCTGTCTGTACAACACTGTCAAGCTGCTCCATTCCCTCTGTCTGTACAACACTGTCAAGCTGCTTCATTCCCTCTGTCTGAACAACACTGTCAAGCTGCTCCATTCCCTCTGTCTGTACAACACTGCCAAGCTGCTTCATTCCCTCTGTCTGTACAACACTGCCAAGCTGCTCCATTCCCTCTGTCTGAACAACACTGCCAAGCTGCTTCATTCCCTCTGTCTGAACAACACTGTCAAGCTGCTTCATTCCCTCTGTCTGAACAACACTGTCAAGCTGCTTCATTCCTCTGTCTGAACAACACTGTCAAGCTGCTCCATTCCCTCTGTCTGTACAACACTGTCAAGCTGCTCCATTCCCTCTGTCTGTACAACACTGTCAAGCTGCTCCATTCCCTCTGTCTGTACAACACTGTCAAGCTGCTCCATTCCCTCTGTCTGTACAACACTGTCAAGCTGCTTCATTCCCTCTGTCTGTACAACACTGTCAAGCTGCTCCATTCCCTCTGTCTGTACAACACTGTCAAGCTGCTCCATTCCCTCTGTCTGAACAACACTGTCATTTGTTGCTGATGAAAGAGAGAGATAGCAAAAGACACGACGTATCTGTGAATGTCAGCATCCTCTCTGAATGTCACACGTGCGAGACATGCACACACACACACACACACACACACACACACACACACACACACACACACACACACACACACACACACACACACACACGCACACGCACACGCACTCGCACACACACATGCCTTTGTAATTCCCACAAACATACATGCACGCGTGTACACACATACATATACACATGCAGGGACATGCATGCATACTCGCACACACAGACATGCAGAAGCATTGATACACACACACACACACACACACACACACACACACACACAAACACACACACACATGCACACGCACATACACACGCACACAGGCACTTAATATGTGCCCTCTCTCTCTCTCTTATTATAAGATGATAACGTAATGGCACTCGTCCCAGAGAGAGAGGGAGAGAGAGAGAGAGAGAGAGAGGGAGGGGGACTGAGGAAGGTTGCTGACAGGCAGAATAGAAAAGGAGAAAATGGCACTCTGTTATAGGGAGAGTAATAAAGGCAGATAAAGGTCAAGGCGAGGAGGAACAAAAGAACAAAGGAGGAAAATAAATGGTCTTTCCAACACGCGCCGCTCAGTTCCTCCTCCGTGTAGCGGAGATGATTCCGCCGCGTTACGGAGATGGAATCAACATTTCACTGCCTTTCATTGTTCTCCAATCACCTCGAATCACCTCCCCTTCAGTTCGGCTCCTTTCTCTTGTCACCAGGAGTGTGCAGAGAGTGTTAGAGGGGCAGGGGCTGAAATCCCGTTAAGAGGGGCACTTTTGGACAAAAATAGCAGATCTACAAGCTCTCAACGCGTCGCGCTGCGACGCGTTGAGAGCTTGTAGATCAGCTATTTTCGGGGGCGCAACCCAGCACTCTTTAACCAGTTGGAGATGCGGTGTGTAACGACATGGATTTCTAAACAAATTAGTAAAACGCAAAATACTGTGTTCAAGTTCAGGAGGGAAAAAAAGCAATTCTCCCGAATGCTGCCTTCCTTCCGGCATGGCATGGAAAGGAAAGGAGAGGAGTGGCATTTGCATTACTTTCAGCATGTAGTAAATGTTGCATTTGTGGTCTGGAGAGGGCAGTTGTTTTACAGACGGGTAAAAGGGGCAGGGGCTGAAGCCCCCTTTGATGTCTATGTGTGCACGTCCCTGTTTATCACAATACCTCCCTGCCGTCTCCTTTGTTCCTCTCGTGTTAGTACGGCCACGCTATGACGGCTGTTAGTACGGCCACGCTATGACGGCTGTTAGTACGGCCACGCTATGACGGCTGTCCAACCAGTGTTAGTACGGCCACGCTATGACGGCTGTCCGACCAGTGTTAGTACGGCCACGCTATGACGGCTGTCCAACCAGTGTTAGTACGGCCACGCTATGACGGCTGTCCAACCAGTGTTAGTACGGCCACGCTATGACGGCTGTCCTACCAGTGTTAGTACGGCCACACTATGACGGCTGTCCAACCAGTGTTAGTACGGCCACACTATGACGGCTGTCCAACCAGTGTTAGTACGGCCACGCTATGACGGCTGTCCGACCAGTGTTAGTACGGCCACGCTATGACGGCTGTCCGACCAGTGTTAGTACGGCCACGCTATGACGGCTGTCCAACCAGTGTTAGTACGGCCACGCTATGACGGCTGTCCTACCAGTGTTAGTACGGCCACGCTATGACGGCTGTCCAACCAGTGTTAGTACGGCCACTATGACGGCTGTCCAACCAGTGTTAGTACGGCCACGCTATGACGGCTGTCCTACCAGTGTTAGTACGGCCACGCTATGACGGCTGTCCTACCAGTGTTAGTACGGCCACGCTATGACGGCTGTCCTACCAGTGTTAGTACGGCCACGCTATGACGGCTGTCCAACCAGTGTTAGTACGGCCACGCTATGACGGCTGTCCTACCAGTGTTAGTACGGCCACGCTATGACGGCTGTCCAACCAGTGTTAGTACGGCCACGCTATGACGGCTGTCCAACCAGGGTTAGTACGGCCACGCTATGACGGCTGTCCAACCACTGTTGTTTTTGGCAGCACATTTCTATTTTAGTTTTAGTCATAGTCTTTGGAATTTGATTGATTGATTGATTGAAATATTTATTAACAGTTTGCAGAATTACAGTACATTTCAAGCACAAACTCAATACAAAGACTGTCAAAAGGCCCATGGAGACTCACTGCCAATCTATCCAATCAAGCAATCAAGGCTGAGTGGCTGGCAGCTTGCTCACTGCACACAGGTGTGGGAGGCTACAAGTAGGACTGGCTGGATTCATTCATTCATGCATGCTAGATCACCACACCAGCCTCCTGTCTCCCAACCTCCAGAACTATCACCTTTCTTCAACCCTCAAACCGTGTGCGTCCAAGAACAAACGTGAGTCAGAGAGCCTATGGAACATCAACTGTTTGTTCGTTGCCATCATCACCCATCATAGACTCACTGCACTGCCCATGTGCTTTGTGTCGACTGTTTGCTCCTGTTTATTTGTGTATTACAAGATGACCGGCAGTTCGTATTTGTTATTTCCCTTTGGTTTATTGGAGCTGAAATGTGGACTAATTAGAGTGTTTGGTCAGCTTAAACTGTGCATCATATTTATAATGTATATGTTTGAAATATAATGTTTATGTACAGTATATGAGTAATATATTTATGTATTTGATATTATATATATATATATATATATATACCCTTGATGCTTTCATTATATCCGTTCGGCCTACATTATTGATTGATGCCTTATTTAGATATAAATTATTCTATGATCTGACAATGGTTTATTATTATTGGATTGAACTGCTATCTATGATTTGTTTATTGGAGATTATTATTATTATTGCTGACACAATTCTATTTTGTGTTTCTTTATGTACAGCACACACACATCGTGTGTACCACACACCTATTAAAAAACCTGAAACGGAAGTCCTCTGCCTCTGCCTCTTCTGTGGTCAGCCTGGCCGGTGGCCTTGCCTGCTCACCATTACTGTCCATTACAAAACCGAACTATTTCCGAGTGCCACTCTTTCAATGGTCCTTCGAGCCGGAGCGTAATGGAACCGATGGCAGGCAGAGAGGAAGGCAGAAGGCTGGAGGATGAAGAGGAGGAAGGAAGGAAAGAGGAGGCTCAAGTGGAGCCGGAAAGAAAGCCCATGAAGCCGCTCCAGGGAGCCCCCGTTCCACCCAAGGCCCATGCAACAAGGCAACAACCTGCCTTGTTGGTCGAAGGGTTGCCTCACCCCCAACGGAGACGACAAACGCCGAGTGCAGCCTTCATGGAACCAGGCCAGCCCGCAGAAGAACCGCATGCTGCCTCGTCCAGCCAGGCAGGTGCCGCCCCCACCCAGGCAAGCTCCGCCCACCACTCTAGAGCATCAGGTCAGGCGGATTCCGCCCACCACTCTAGAGCATCAGGTCAGGCGGACTCTGTCCACCACTCCAGAGCGCCGAGCCAGGCAAGCTCCGCCCACCACTCTAGAGCATCAGGCCAGGAGGATTCCGTCCACCACTCCAGAGCACCGAGCCAGGCAGGCTCCAGCCATCACTCCGGAGGGTCCATCCAGGCAGGTTCTGGCCACGGCTCCAGAGCAGCCAGCCAGAGAAGTCGGCACAGCGGACACTCGATAGCCCTGCATGAGACCCAAGTGGCCGCCCTCAACCAACGGAAGAGGGCCATGGCTCTGTTAGAGATTGAACAGCAGATCAAGGAGGACAGAATCGCAGACGAGCGATGTCGGATCCTGGAGCAGCGGACTCGGCGGGACCTGCAGGAGAAGGAGTACATCACCAAGCACATGGTGCAACAGCGGCGGCTGAGACAGGCCAGGCAGAGATTGGAGGAGGCCCAGATTGTCTCGTCCTTCCTTGAGCAGAACGAGCAGGCGGATGAAGGCACAGAGGCCGCCCCCCAGGAAGAGTCCGTCCACCCGGCAGAGGCTGTCCTCTCACCAGGGGGCGCAGCCCAACAGGTCTCCCTTGACCGCCCTGCATACGCAGCCTTCCAGGGCAGACAGAGCGCAACACTGGGCCCTGTCGCATTCAATGCAGAGTCGTCGCGGGAGGAGGAAAGGACTCCTCCCCAATGTAGGGATCTATCCAGCCCATCGCCATACCGCCAGTTACCGCCACCTACCGGTCAGAGGCCCTCTCGCCCAGAATCCGGGCCCGCCAATGTGACAGTTCAGTCAGACCGTAACTGTGGAGCCACCAATGTGGCGCAGAGCAACCCCCCAACAGCTGCTGGTCCACTGTTTGCCCAGGAAGTTCAGTCACCAGGCCTTATGGAACTTCTGGTGGCTTCGGCATACGGAGTACCACGGCCCAAGCTCCCCTACTTTGAGAGTGGGAAGGAGAGTGACTTTATTCTGCTGGAGATGGCTCTGAAGAGCTTACTGGGGATCCACAGTCATCTCTCCGAACAGTACAAGTACCAGGTACTGCTGGACCATCTCCATCTGCCCAGTGCCTACACCCTGGCAAAATCGTATATGCACTCACCAACTCCATATTCCTCAGCCCTCCAGGCCCTTAAGGCGAGATATGGAGAGCCCCGTCAGCTGGTCCAAAGCGAGCTTAACCGCATCTTTGAGGGACCTTCTGTCAAAGCAAGGGATGCTGCTGCTTTCCAGGACTTCACCCTGGCAGTACGGTCCCTGACGTCCATGTTGGAATCGATTGAGGGAGAGAACTGTAACGAGCTCAAATGTGGTTCCCACGTTGACAAACTGCTCTGCAAGCTTCCACCTTCCCTCAGAGACAATTTCATAGAACATTGCTTGACCCGAGGCATTCTGAAGGAGGGCTCCAGCCGCACATATGTCCTCAAAGATCTGGCCAGTTGGCTGGAAGTTAAAGCCAAAGCAAAAATCATTGCCCAACAGGCCACCGTCTCAGCCACTGATGCGGAGGTGAGGAAGGAGTCGGAGGACAGGAAAGCTCCCCGCAAGGCTAACCCAACCACGATGTACTTCAGCACTGAGGATGGGAAGAAAGCTTCTCCTCAGAAAGGCAAGAACCCCAAATTCCAGCCATATTGCCCTTACTGCAATGCTACAGGCCACTTCATGGGCTCCTGTCCCAAAGCCAGAGAGCTCACTCAACCACAGCTCAAAGCCTGGATAATCGCCGGTGACCGCTGTTACAAGTGTGCCCGGACCCACAAAGTAGAAACCTGCACTTTGAAGAAACCCTGCAATCGATGCAAAGACATACATCTCACCGTTCTACACGATGTCGTCCCCCACTTCCAGAAGGAGCAGGGCAAGAGGGAGCAGAGTGTACTGATGGTGGGAGCAGCCCCTAAGAGACTGTACGTTGACCAACCAAGCTATTCATCCAAGGTCATGTTAAAGGTAGTGAAGGTCACCTTAAGAAATGGACAAAGGAGCATGGAAGCATTCGCCGTCTTGGATGATGGATCTGAAAGAACCATCATTCTCCCAGCTGCCATCCGGCAGCTTAGCCTCAAGGGGACTCCAGAGACCCTTAACCTCAGGACGGTGAGACAGGATGTGCTCCAGGTGAAGGGTGCAACAGTCGCCTTCTCCATTTCCCCCCTAGGTCGACCTGACCTGGTGTACCCGATTGAAAATGCCTTCACTGCTCATGAACTTGACTTGGCTGAACACACCTGTCCAGGGAGTGCCCTCCAGAAACATTATTCTCACCTTGAGGGACTCCCACTGCCTAACCTGGTCAGAGTCAAGCCTCTCCTCCTCATCGGGTCCGACTACCCGTCCCTCATTACCCCGATTGAGCCAGTGGTGGCAGGGCCTAAAGGAGGGCCTGTTGCTATCCACACGTCCCTGGGTTGGGCAGTCCAGGGTCCAGCCCATCCCTTTACCCATGCCCATGGGGCACAACAAGCCTGGAATACCCTCTTCACAGGGAGCAGCCCAACTCCAGCCCCTAACCTCTCTGCTGAGCTCCTTCGCAATGTGGAGTTACTGTGGAAGATGGACACTTTCCCACATCGAAAGCCCAAGGAAGTAACCCGTTCCAAACATGACAATTATGCCCTGGACCTTCTGGAAAGGAGGACTGTCATCGTCCCGGAGGGTGAGGGAGTCCAACGGTACGCAACCCCACTGTTGAGAGTTCCAAACCATCCTCCTCTCTCCACGACACCAAGGGTCGTCCTTCCCCTACTCCGTGGAACCGAGCGTAGGCTGGAAAGGGATCCGGAATTGGCTGAAATCCACAACAACGAAATCCAGAAGTTGGTGAAGGCAGGATATGTGTCTGAGGTCTCGCTGGAAGACGATGCGGAGAAACCTCAGGGTGAGAGCTGGCATCTTCCTCACCATATTGTCCGACAGCACGGTGGGAAGAACCGTCTTGTCTTCAATTGCTCCTTTCGGGTTGCAGGACAGAGCCTAAATGACTGTTTGCTTCCTGGTCCAACCCTGGGACCTTCCTTGCTCGGGGTCCTCATCCGATTCCGGCAGCACTCCACGGCAATCAGTGGGGACATAAAATCCATGTTCCACCAGATACGCCTGCTGCCTTCAGACGCGGCACTGCTGCGTTTCATCTGGAGAGAAGTGAAGGAGTCCAATCCCACCATCTATGAATGGCGTGTGCTTCCCTTTGGCACCACCTGCAGCCCTTGCTGCGCAATATATGCTCTCCAGAAACATGCCAGAGAGCATCCGGACAGTTGTCCTGAAATCCAGGACACTGTAGAGAAGGCATTCTATGTGGACAATTGCCTAAAGAGCCTACCGTCCACGGCCGACTCCAAAGTCCTCCTGGACAAAGTCTGCTGTATCCTGGCCAAAGGAGGCTTTGAGGTGCGCCAGTGGGCAAGCAATGCAGCAGAAGTTGTCCAGCACCTTCCACCAGAAGCCCGGTCGAGCAGTACAGACCTATGGCTCTCCCAATCGGGCACTGACCCTCAAGAGTCCACTCTAGGACTGAGATGGAGCTGCCTTCCAGATACTCTGGGCTACCGGCACCGCTCCACTCTGGATACTGAGACCCCCACGCTACGTGGCATATACCGGACCCTAGCCAGCCAATATGACCCACTCGGCTATCTTCTTCCCTATACAACTCGAGCCAAAGTCCTAGTCCAGGACTTGTGGCACACCAAGAGAGACTGGGATGAACCCATCCATCCGGCTGCGTTTGTGGAGCGATGGACATCTTGGGAGTCAGAGCTATCCGGGATCGAGAAGGTGCAGATGCCGAGGTGTTATGTGCCACCAGGTGCTGACCGACCAGGGTCCAGGTATGAACTCCACGTGTTCTGTGACGCGTCTGAACGGGCATATGGCGCCGTCTCGTACCTCCGTGTGGCAGATGAAGATGGCAACCTTCATGTCTCCTTCATCATGGCAAGGTCTCGGGTCGCCCCAAAGCGCCAAACATCCATGCCCCGACTAGAGCTCAGTGCCGCCCTGTCGGGTGCCCAGCTGGCCACTACATTAATGGCCGAATTCACCTTGCCAATAGAGAAGGTCACTTACTGGAGTGACTCCACCACCGTACTCACCTGGCTCAAGTCCGAATCCTGCAGGTATAAAGTCTTCGTTGGGACACGTATCGCAGAGATTCAGGAGTTGACGAACGTCGATGACTGGAAATACGTCAACAGCCCACAGAATCCCGCTGATGACATCACACGTGGGAAAACACTCCAACAACTCACTGAACCCAGTCGCTGGACTGCTGGACCACCTTTCTTGGGGGAACCAGAGGAGAGATGGCCAGCCCATCTGTCTGCCTCCCTTCCGTTGTCTGACGAGCACTCGGAGCTGAGGAAATCCTACCGATGTTATCACATCTCCTCCGCACCAACCAATGCCCTCCCCAACCCTGAAGATTTCCAAACTTGGGAAGAGCTGATCGCTGCTACACGGGAGAGTGTTGACGGGGTGGCTCCCTCAACCTCTATCACTGCAGAGACATTCCAGTTCCAGCAGTCTCAGGCGAGCAGCTTCCCTGAGGACTTGAAAGCTCTAAAGGCAGGGAAGGAGGTGTTGAAGGATAGCCGTCTCATCTCTCTGGCTCCTGAGTATGACCAAGCCCTTGAGCTGATCAGAGTTGGCGGAAGATTGAGGCAGGCTGAGGACTTGGACCCCGATGCTATTCATCCCATCGTCCTTGACTCCAGACACCCATCGACCAGGCTACTCATCAAGAGTTACGACTCCAATCTCCTCCACCCGGGACCGGAGAGAGTCTATGGTGAACTCAGACGGAAGTATTGGATAATTGGAGGACGAGGGGCCATTCGCAAGCATCAGTTCGCCTGTATGGAGTGTCAGAAATGGAGAGCCGGCACAGTGGTACCCAAGATGGCAGATTTACCACCAGCCCGTCTCCGCCTGTACAAGCCTCCTTTCTGGTCGACGGGAGTTGATTGCTTCGGGCCCTTCACCATCAAGATCGGCCGACGATTGGAGAAGCGATGGGGCATCCTGTTTAAGTGTCTGACGACCAGATGTGTCCATCTGGATCTACTGGAGAGTATGGATGCTGAAGCCTTCTTAATGGCCCTGAGACGGTTCATTTCCAGACGGGGGACCCCCTTCGAGGTCCTCGCCGATTGTGGTACCAACTTCCGAGCAGGAGAAAGAAAGCTAGAGGAAGCTTTCAGAACGATGGAGCCTCAGCTTCAGGACCAGTTATCTGACCACCAGATCTCCTTCAAATTCAACCCTCCGGGTGCGCCGCATTTCGGAGGTACATGGGAACGGGAGATCAAATCCGTTAAGACGGCCCTGAGAGTCGTCTTGGGTGACCAGACCTGCAGTGAGACTGTCTTGCGAACAGTTCTCATAGAAGTGGAGGGAATACTGAATTCCAAGCCCCTTGGTTACCTCTCCTCAGATATCGCTGACCCTGATCCAATCACCCCAAACCTCCTGCTGATGGGCCGAAAGGATGCCTCACTTCCTCAGGCTATCTATGCAGACCACCATCTCATCGGCAAGCGCCGCTGGCGGCACAGCCAGATCTTGGCCGACCACTTTTGGGCTCGATTCGTGCGAGATTACCTTCCGAGTCTTCAACAGAGGGGGAAATGGAGACAGGAAACACCCAACCTGACCGAAGGTCGAGTGGTCATGATCGTGGACCCCCAATTGCCTCGTGCCTCCTGGCCAACCGGCCGGGTCACGAAGACCATCCCTGGTCGTGATGGTCGCGTCCGAACTGTTGAGGTCCAGGTGAAGAACCGGACTTATCTCCGCCCTGTTGCCAGGATAGTCCCTCTTCCGGAGGTATCCGAGGAGGAACATTGAGCCTTTGTATAAAGAGGAATTTATCTAAATTCCGGGGTGGCTGTCAAAAGGCCCATGGAGACTCACTGCCAATCTATCCAATCAAGCAATCAAGGCTGAGTGGCTGGCAGCTTGCTCACTGCACACAGGTGTGGGAGGCTACAAGTAGGACTGGCTGGATTCATTCATTCATGCATGCTAGATCACCACACCAGCCTCCTGTCTCCCAACCTCCAGAACTATCACCTTTCTTCAACCCTCAAACCGTGTGCGTCCAAGAACAAACGTGAGTCAGAGAGCCTATGGAACATCAACTGTTTGTTCGTTGCCATCATCACCCATCATAGACTCACTGCACTGCCCATGTGCTTTGTGTCGACTGTTTGCTCCTGTTTATTTGTGTATTACAAGATGACCGGCAGTTCGTATTTGTTATTTCCCTTTGGTTTATTGGAGCTGAAATGTGGACTAATTAGAGTGTTTGGTCAGCTTAAACTGTGCATCATATTTATAATGTATATGTTTGAAATATAATGTTTATGTACAGTATATGAGTAATATATTTATGTATTTGATATTATATATATATATATATATATATACCCTTGATGCTTTCATTATATCCGTTCGGCCTACATTATTGATTGATGCCTTATTTAGATATAAATTATTCTATGATCTGACAATGGTTTATTATTATTGGATTGAACTGCTATCTATGATTTGTTTATTGGAGATTATTATTATTATTGCTGACACAATTCTATTTTGTGTTTCTTTATGTACAGCACACACACATCGTGTGTACCACACACCTATTAAAAAACCTGAAACGGAAGTCCTCTGCCTCTGCCTCTTCTGTGGTCAGCCTGGCCGGTGGCCTTGCCTGCTCACCATTACTGTCCATTACAAAACCGAACTATTTCCGAGTGCCACTCTTTCAAAGACTGTTAACTGTGAGTGGACGACCCAATTAAGCATTACACTTGTTTACAAGAGGGTCCACCTTGTTCAATTCATCAAAACGTACAAATAGACACTTCTATATAGCCAAAGAACAGAACAGGAATTCATCATAAAGGAGGTAAAAAGGGGAAAGAAACATATACAGTGAGGGGAAAAAGGGGGGCGGTGGGGGGGATTCAGATTTTACGGGGGCCAGTTTCGAATTGCAGCCGTCCGTAGGTGCCCTTTGAGGGCGGTTTTGAAGGAGTCAAGGGATTCACATGTCTTAATGACTGTTGGTAGGGCGTTCCACATTTGGTGAATAAAACTTTGTTTAGTTTTAGTCACATTTTAGTCACCTGGAATGTTTTAGCGTTAGTCTAATTTTAGTCGACTAAATGTCATGCAATCTTAGTCAACTAAATCTACAGTTGATTTAGTCGCCTAAAATGTATTTCGTCGGGCCTTGATGCCGTCGTAATGACTGATTTTACACTTGCTGAAAATAGCCGATCTGCTATTTAGGATAAAATATTTAGGACGACCGTTGAGACGATTCTACTCTATGGCTCCGAGACATGGACACTTTCAAAGAAACTAGAGAAACGGTTCGATGGCACTTACACCCGCCTTCTAATGAGAGCGCAAAATCTGTCTTGGAAGAGCCACCCATCGACTAATCTAATATACGGCAACCTTCCCCATGTTTCTTCACTAGTCCGATCCAGAAGAACACAGTTTGCCGGCCACTGCTACGCGCTGCGACGCGTTGAAAGCTTGTAGATCAGCTATTTTCGGGGCGCAACTCTGCACTCTTTATCTACTGGAGAATGATGCGGTGTGTAACGACATGGATTTTTTTTTTAAATTGTTCAGCGCAAAATGCTGTGTTCAAGTTCAGGAGACTTCGGGGAAAAAGAATGAAGGAAAAGGCAGACAACAAATGAAGCCCTTCCTCTTACGGTGGTGATGAGAGGAGGAGGGGGGGGGGGGGGGGGAGGGGGGAGGTGGGGTACAACAACCAGTGCATCCGTCACCCCCTTGTTAGCATCTTGGCTTGCACGCACGCACGCACGCACGCACGCACGCACGCACGCACGCACGCACGCACACGCACACACACACACACACACACACAGACAGACATACAGACAGGCACACACACACACACGCTGCGCTGTCCAGACAGCTTGCTGGGCCAGATGGCCTCTTAGTGCGGAAGGGAATAAGAAGCAACAGGGTGGGTTGGCTTGATTCATGAACCATGACCTCCGCCCCCCCCCCCTCCCCCTCCCCCCGACTCTCTCTGCATGGCACGTGCACAGATGATGGATGGACACGGATGTCACAGTATGTGTGTGAGGGTTGTGTGATTGTTGTGAGAAAGAATGTAGAAGAATTGTTATTTTGATTGAACGTTTGCCTGTTATCTCTCCTATAATGTCTCTCCTGTAATGTCTCCTAATCAACACAGCATGGATGGAATTGTGGACATATTCTTATCCAACGATAACAAAATATTCTTTAGTTTTGAGTCTGAGAGGCTAAATCTCATCAAGCGGTGGTTCCGTGGCTCAAATACCTAAAAGATAATGGGCCTTGACATGAAAAGGGTTGAAAACCACTGGTAGCCTATTGGAGATAATATGCTTATTGTGGGCAGTGGAGGTTTTTATATGACTTTCATCCCAAGAACGTGAAGTAGCAGCGATAGCTTCTTAGCTGCAAACATCGGATGACATTCTGTAGGTCCTCTTGACACATTTATTGTAGCATGTTTCCTTAATTTATGGTAATTACTGGTATTAAACTGCAGCTCACAACAGCCAATGAGAGCGAGGCTTGGACCATGCTCTCTTATCTCCATTCAAATCACCTGCAGCTTCCTGTGTCTGTCTGTGTGTGTGTGTGTGTGTGTGTGTGTGTGTGTGTGTGTGTGTGTGTGTGTGTGTGTGTGTGTGTGTGTGTGTGTGTGTGTGTGTGTGTGTGTGTGCGTTCAAGAGGGAGACCATAAGATGGGGAGCAGGTGGAAAATGAGGAGCATGGAAACAGGCCAGATTGATCACAGCAGTGTGTGTGTGTGTGTGTGTGTGTGTGTGTGTGTGTGTGTGTGTGTGTGTGTGTGTATTTTCTTTGTCCTGTCTTTCTGTGGCATCCTGACGGATGAGCTGGGAATGTACCAGCACATATTTACTGTATGTGCACACACACACACACACACACACACACACACACACACACGCACATGCACATGCACATGCACACACACACACACACACACACACACACACACACACACACACACACACACACACACACACACACACACACACACACACACACACACACACACCATTGCATGCACTCAGTTTTGGTGTACTGTTCTTGAGGCACATTGAAGACTACACACTTGGCCTTTAACATTGAGTGTGAACACACGTGCGTGTCTGTCTTTAACATTGAGTGTGAACACACGTGCGTGTCTGTCTTTAACATTGAGTGTGAACACACGTGCGTGTCTGTCTTTAACATTGAGTGTGAACACACGTGCGTGTCTGTCTTTAACATTGAGTGTGAACACACGTGCGTGCCGTGTCTGTCCGGCACGGTGTTGCTGGAAGATACCAATAATCTGCCTGGTGACCTCAGAGGTGACCGGCTGGACAAAGCCTGCTGTGTTGGGGAGCTTCAACAGCTGTCAGCCTTACATCTACATACAGACCATCTGCACTGAGGACCAGTCGTGTCTGAGAGCTTTACACTTTGCTTAGATCATGTTCAGAGTTTGATTTGTAAAAAAAAAGAAGAGAAAAGAACCAATTTTTCGACCGTGGTCGAGATCGTGGTCGAGATCATGGATTTCACATCAATGCCACGCCAGACCTTCCCGGTCCTTCATTGCCATCCCCAGTTCCTGCGTACTGATGCCTGTGTCCCCTATATAGCGATGCCATCAGGGAACGAGAGTTTTCTACCTCTGGTCTGCTTTGAGGCAGGACTCCAGAGAAGAAGGGAAGATATATAACCTCATGATCAGCTCTGTAGTAGTGGCCGGCATGCAAACTGTGGTCTTCTGGATCGGACTAGTGAAGAAACACAGGGAAGGCTGCCGTATATTAGAGAAGTCGATGGGTGGCTCTTCCATGAGAGATTTTGCACTCTCATCGGAAGGCGGGTGTAACACACTTGGCCTTTAACATTGAGTGTTGTGGTGGATTATTCAGAACTCACATCAGAGTCTTTAGGAAATAATGGGACTGAAACAATGTCACTTTTCTTACAAGGAATGGTCTGTACCAGCCCAGGGAAACTGCACGGATGCAAGCCTCCAGAGCTGTAGAAATGAGTCTCTCTTATACACAATGAAGAAGCACAAATACATTGGAGGTGTGGTCAGTGGTCAGTGGACATGGTCAAACATGGTCTTATGTAGGAATAGGTCATCTGACAGACAACCAACAGGTGGTCTGTGATGACTCATGTTAATGCAGTGACCGTTAGTATTGTCATCTTCAAAATCCCATTACGGTGTGAACACACGTCCGTGCCTGTCCTTTAACATCGAGTAGCACTTCCGCATTCCACACAGAATGCAGAACACGCACGCACGCACGCACGCACGCACGCACGCACGCACGCGCGCGCACGCACGCACGCACGCACGCACGCACACACACACACACACACACGTGCTGATTTTGGTACACTACTGTTAAGAAAGAGGAGAGTTAACAAGTGACAATGTTGTTTCATTCAGCATCAGCGGTTTGTCTAATTTTAAGTAAGATTAAAAAGATAATCCCTAGCTGGATTATTAAAACAATGGAATGTCTGTCCTCTGTGAGAGTTCTAAATGACTCTGCTTTAGGCTGAGGATTAAGCTTTGTTCCCACGAGGGTTGAATGATTACATAACTGTAGAATCAATGGCATCATGCTCTGATGATCGGTTAGATCAGGGGTGCCCAAAAGGTAGATCGCGATCTACCAGTAGATCACAAGGGCTGTGCAGGTAGATCACATTACATGCCCCTAAACAAATATATTTAATTTAAATTTTGCCACTTGAATTAAGGTGACTTGATTGACATTTAGAAGGGCCTGTCAGCTCAAACCCACACTGTATTACTTTTTTTCAAGATTGTTGTGCACAAACGTCAGTAGCATTACAAAGTTATATACTGTGGAGTAAGGAAACAGCAAGACAGGAGACCTTGGGTGCGTCGAGGTAGTTTACTCACTTTCCACATACAAAATATTACAGTACACACTGTCGGTAGAAAGAAAAACCCTACCAATTCCCTTTTCCTTCTATTTCCCATTCCAAGTGTGTTTGTCTTATGTCTTACTGTAGCCTATGTAACGCCAGTTTAAACCCATTATTGACCTTATACCGACCTTGAAACATACCTTAGTTACGTCACCAATAATTGTGGTCCCTTATTGGCCAAGGGTTTCCACTGACATACCGACAGACATAGCGACAGACATACCGACAGACATACAGACAGACATACCGACAGACATACAGACAGACATACCGACAGACATACCGACAGACATACCTACAGCCGATTTGCTCAGGCACATATCACGTACATTCTCCGTTCATTGTCAATGGCATTTAGTGTGTGTGTTCAGACAGAGTCTACACTATAGCTGTTTATAGGAGGGGCTAGCACCCCTCAAAAACAAAATGTGTGTATGGATTTTGAGGAAATTGGATCCGTTCTGTAAATGCAACGTAGACAGTCAAATACAGTCTTTAACTATAACAAATCTTTAGGCTTCATTCTTTTTTTATAAAGGAACGTCTGCAATCTGCGTGTGTGACAACGTTGTGTGTGTGTGTGAATGTTTACTCAGCAGTTTACTCACCACCACTGCCCTCTGACCAAAGTGGACTGTGGTCTGCTGTATTGACAATAAACAGTAATATAACTCTGTGAGTGCACAAGTGTAAACAAGACTATTTGGTTATATTTGTAGTATTGTACACTCTCAGAGTTAAATTAACACTATTTGACCTACAATATGTGACTATTACTGCTATTCTTGTGTTTATTTTATATATACTTTGTTCCCTCTTTCGCCTCACAGTGCCAGCTCTCCCAGGCTCTGAATGGTGTTTCGGACAAAGCCAAGGATGCCAAGGAGTTCCTGGTCCAACTGAAGAACATGCTGCAGCAGATACAGGTGAGTTCCTCCTGGTCCAGCTGAAGAACATGCTGCAGCAGATACAGGTGAGTTCCTCCTGGTCCAGCTGAAGAACATGCTGCAGCAGATACAGGTGAGTTCCTCCTGGTCCAACTGAAGAACATGCTGCAGCAGATATAGGTAACACACTGACTCCTGACCTCTGAGACATTCATGGTTCAACAACCAGCCATTTCTGTTAAAACGGAGGAAAGACAAAGATAGAAGGAAGGGGTAAGATAGGTGGAAGCAGCTATAGGAGACAACGGAAACGTGTTAACTGCATTAACCGCCAATGCCATTATGTATTTTTAATCTTTTTTTTAAAGTTTTGGCTTCTCTGAAATTCTCTCTTCCTCACTTCCTTGACTTCCTTATTGACTTCCCATTGTACCGCCTCCCGTGCGGCGACTGTCTAGCTGCACGTCCTAGTTACTGCCTCTGATTGGCCGACAGCGTGCATGCAGGATGTTTATAATGCTGTTGTGTCGTAGGAGGCAGTTTCTCCCAATGCAGTTTCTCCCACGTTTCCGTTGTCTCCTATGGCCGCTTTATGCATCTTTGAAACATCTCACCAACACGTCACGGCTCTCTGTGTATATCTGCATCCCATGGAGAGTGGAATAACCACTCAGGGACCCTGGGATACCGTCGGCCAAAATTCAGAAACGGTAACCGAGGGTCCCGAAAGGGGCTACATGACGTCTTGCGTGTCAGGCATCGACTGTGGGAATGTTTCTTTATCCTGGTGATTGTTTTTTTCTTCTTCTTTTAATCTCAAAAGCTAACTTGAAGTGTGTGTGTGTGTGTGTGTGTGCGTGTGTGTGTGTGTGTGTGCGTGCGTGCGTGTGT
>NW_027638022.1:20000-36175 GCF_951216825.1 Electrona antarctica | reverse complement strand
AGACATATGAAAGCGGTCTGCACACACTGACCGCCAAAGACTGGAATTTGCGCGATGGCAGTCTCTCAGTCAAATCTGGTCACATATGACACGACACAGTTCATTAGCACAGTTCCATTTCACAGAAATGATTGAAAGTAGTTGTTGGAGATGTTCTCCACCTGAGAGTAGGGATGGTAGGCTTTTTTGTTTTGTTTATAACGACTAGGCTTATCGAGACGGGTTCTTATCGAGCAGACTATCAAGCATTTTCTATTCTTTTGTGGAAAGACGGGAGACGACAATGAATTCTGAACAGAACCAGTATCTTTTGTGTGTGTGTGTGTGTGTGTGTGTGTGTGTGTGTGTGTGTGTGTGTGTGTCCTTTAAAAGCGTCATTTTGTTTACCCGGGCAGCGCAGGTTGGCACGTATCAATACACATTTAGAACAACATGTTTGTGCCAGCATGGGTGATTAGATGTATTTATTGATCGCCTCTTGTCTTGATTGTTTAAACATGACGTCCTGGGCCGCTATGCTCCATAACAGGCTTGATAAACCCAAAGCGTATTGATAACGGGTACTCAATAAGCCCAAAGCGTATTGATACCGGGTACTCAATAAGCCCAAAGCTTATTGATAACGGGTACTCAATAAGCCCAAAGCTTATTGATAACGGGTACTCAATAAGCCCAAAGGTTATTGATACCGGGTACTCAATAAGCCCAAAGGTTATTGATACCGGGTACTCAATAAGCCCAAAGCTTATTGATAACGGGTACTCAATAAGCCCAAAGCTTATTGATACAGGGTACTCAATAAGCCCAATTAAGCTTATTGATACCGGGTACTCAATAAGCCCAAAGCTTATTGATACAGGGTACTCAATAAGCCCAAAGGTTATTGATACCGGGTACTCAATAAGCCCAAAGCTTATTGATACCGGGTACTCAATAAGCCCAATTAAGCTTATTGATACCGGGTACTCAATAAGCCCAAAGCTTATTGATACCGGGTACTCAATAAGCGTATTATCGGGTTTCTTCAGGTATCGCGTTTCAAGCTCCATCCCTAGTTGAAATCCTAAAAGGATCCCAACCTTAATACTCTCACTCATTCAGCCTCAACTAGCAACATTATCGTTTCAAGTTAAAAACTGCTTTTCTGCTTCATATTCCCTGTCAAAACTCAGACATATGAAAGCGGTCTGCACACACTGACCGCCAAAGAAGTGCCAATAATGTATTTTAGGACGCAGAGAATAAATGAAGCGATGTTTCGGCAGACAACCGCCTTCTTCATCAGGGTATAATTATGGCAGTGTGTGCGGCCACTTTCTTGTCTCTTGACGACTACTTTAGACTATTATTCTGCCGTGGACCTGACCGGCACCACTATAATGGTTTGGTGTGCGTATCTCTTGCACAATCCATCCATCCATCCATCTTCAATCGCTTATCCGTAGTTGGGTCGCGGGGACAACAGCTCCACCAGAGTGTTCCAGACTTCCCTCTCCAGAGCAACATTAGTGACTTCCTCTGTCGCTCTAATTAATTAGTCTCATGTGTCGCAGCTGTGTCTAGATTCTCCCGGATGTTCTCCTATACTTGAGGGGTTGAGGGCTGTTTTTAAACTTGCTGAAAATAGCAGATCTACAAGCTCACAACGCTTCGCAGCGACACATTGTGAGCTTGTAGATCTGCTATTTTCAGCATGCAACCAAGAGTAAAATGACTTATACTGGATGTCTGGATCTCTTGTCCACTATAGTACCCTCCTAACATTTTAGTCTAGTTGCCCTAACAGGGCAACCAGACTATTTTGGTGTGGTTGCCCTAACAGGGCAACCAGACTATTGTTATTGTAAATTTGGATACTTTGCTGCACTACTCCTCCCACAGTTTTTGCCGCACACACTCGAGCCGTATGTCAAATCGACCGGCTTCATCGGGAATCGTGTGCTTGCTCATTGCTAAGAGATCCGTTGTATAGTTTAATTGATGATTAATTAATTAGTTCTCCATAGACTTATAATGGGGAAGCCCACTTTATGTTTTGGCTTATAACTCTTGAACCGTAGGTCGTAAAATCTGGATGACCCTGGATTCCATTTTGAATTTTCTTCAAAACACACTTTATTTTCCGGAATCTACAGATTTTGTCCGAATCTCACAGAAATCGGTACACATGATCACTGGACCTATCGGACCGCGTTAAATTTTTTTCAGATTTTTAGATTTTTTTTTGTCCGTATCGTTCGGTCTTAATCGTCGTCCGAAGTTAGCGAGAGGGGCCTATTTAAAAAAATGCCTAAAATCACGAACGGAATGTCCAATCCATCCCAAATTTGAATCAGATGTCGCGGGTGGTTTAATCAACCAAAAGCCAAAAGCGATTCTATTTTCATCCATAGGTGGCGCCACAAATGCGAAAAATGTAACCGTTTCTTGCAGAAAAACTTTTGGGGGGATAAATCCCCTTACACATGATCGCAGGGGTGACGCGACATTGTAATTGGCTGGCAATATCAGTGGGAGGGGCATATGTAAGCCACTGCGGCAACCACACTTTGCAATTTTTTAAAATTGCGACCTTTCTAGTTTTTATTTGTTTTGTATATATTTAGTCTTAGTTTTAGTCATCATAGCTTATAGTTTTCATTTAGTTTCCATTTAGTTTTCATCAGTGGAAAAAGGTAGTCGACGAACAATTTTTAGTCGACGAAAACAACACTGGGTACCGTTGGACCTTACTGTACCTGAGAGGTGAACGCGTTCAGGCTCCACAGGCTGGGGTTGGACCTTACCTGAGAGGTGAGCGCGTTCAGGCTCCACAGGCTGGGGTTGGACTGTTCTCCTTACCTGAGAGGTGAGCGCGTTCAGGCTCCACAGGCTGGGGTTGGACTGTTCTCCTTACCTGAGAGGTGAGCGCGTTCAGGCTCCACAGGCTGGGGTTGGACTGTTCTCCTTACCTGAGAGGTGAGCACGTTCAGGCTCCACAGGCTGGGGTTGGACTGTTCTCCTTACCTGAGAGGTGAGCGCGTTCAGGCTCCACAGGCTGGGGTTGGACTGTTCTCCTTACCTGAGAGGTGAGCGCGTTCAGGCTCCACAGGCTGGGGTTGGACTGTTCTCCTTACCTGAGAGGTGAGCGCGTTCAGGCTCCACAGGCTGGGGTTGGACTGTTCTCCTTACCTGAGAGGTGAGCGCGTTCAGGCTCCACAGGCTGGGGTTGGACTGTTCTCCTTACCTGAGAGGTGAGCGCGTTCAGGCTCCACAGGCTGGGGTTGGACTGTTCTCCTTACCTGAGAGGTGAGCGCGTTCAGGCTCCACAGGCTGGGGTTGGACTGTTCTCCTTACCTGAGAGGTGAGCGCGTTCAGGCTCCACAGGCTGGGGTTGGACCTTACCTGAGAGGTGAGCGCGTTCAGGCTCCACAGGCTGGGGTTGGACTGTTCTCCTTACCTGAGAGGTGAGTGTGTTCAGGCTCCACAGGCTGGGGTTGGACTGTTCTCCTTACCTGAGAGGTGAGCGCGTTCAGGCTCCACAGGCTGGGGTTGGACTGTTCTCCTTACCTGAGAGGTGAGCGCGTTCAGGCTCCACAGGCTGGGGTTGGACTGTTCTCCTTACCTGAGAGGTGAGTGCGTTCAGGCTCCACAGGCTGGGGTTGGACAGCAGCTTCTCGGAGAAGCGCTCCTTCATGCTGGGCCCCTGCTGCTGCTGCTGCTGCTGCTGGGAAGAGGCGTAGTGTCCCGGCACACCCATGCTGGGCGAGGGGTGCGAGGAGCTGGGCCGCGGGAGCAGCATGCTCCCCGGCTCCTGCTGCTGCTGCATGGCCGCCGCGGACGCCGAGGAGGAGGCGGAGGAGGCCACACCGCCGCCGCCGCCGCCCCCGGGGGTCATGGGAGGCTGGCCGTACTGGAAGGACTCGGGGTTGGTCATGAGCGGCGAGGGGGTGGAGCTGTAGGAGGGCGAGCGGCCCACGGAGCGCGCGGGCGAGTGGCTGGACGACGGGCTGCAGGTCTGGTAGTACTGCTCCGGAGACCTGCATGGCGGCGGGACACGGGGTCACAGGTCACAATGACACGTCTAATACGACCATTAGTTAGTCTTATACTTTGCTGACCTGGGAGTTTCATTTTGTTTTCTACTGTCCACTATACCAGGGGTTCTCAACCCGTGGGTCGCGACCCCTCGGGGGGTCGCCAAATTATTTTGGGGGGTCCCCAAATTATTTTAAAAAATAAATAATTTCACGGTTTTTCAAAAATAGTAGACCTACAAGCTCGTAGCGCGCCACTCGGTGGCGCGCTATGAGCTTGTAGATCTGCTATTTTTCAATAGCTAAATTATAACAATGCTTAAAACACACAAATAACAGCGATTAACAATGTTTTTGGCGTTGAACATTGGAACATAATGAATCCAAATTAAACATAACAAAAATTGCTCAGGGCAGATATGACAAAATAACATAAATATAGAGGGTATGCGTGTGACGTCACCGGAAGTTATGCGGGAGGGAACGCCTACTGAGTGGCAAAGAAATACTTCCTGGCCTTGACAGGCCACACATACATCCAAACAGAATCCTATCTGATTGCATTAAACGATGTTAAACGACATTAAACTCACGATGCCACTCGATTTACCACTCACTGTATGCATAGCCTCTATATACAAAGAAACTACTGACATATTTAATAATGTAATACTTTCAAAAAATGTAAAAATAGTTTTGATGCATTGTATAGATAGATGCATTGTAAGCTTTACAAGCGTACAAAGCCCAAAACATTTTTTTTTATCGTCATGATTTTTGTCAACTCGGCTGTTGACAAAAATCTACAAGCTCATAGCGAGCCACCGAGTGGCACGCTACGAGCTTGTAGATCTGCTATTTTTGAAAAATCGTGAAAATGCGGCACAAATCCTTGAATATATGTGACTACATTTGAGGGACTGCCATTGGATTTTTTGGAATTTTCGTTTTTTCATGTCATATGAAAGCAGGGAATCATAGCTTCAAATTGACATATTGGTTGTTCAGTTTGACCCACCAGTTTTGGAGATATGGCTTATAGAGTAATGTCTTGCAGAGAAACAGCGAGTTGAGAAAACAGGCTTGATTTGACACAGGTTCACTTCTGTGGTCTCTAACATTACACCTATAGCTACATGTTTAAGCATTTATTTCATATTTACATGTCGATTTCAGCTCTGACACTTATTTCAGACATGCTCTAGTATGTGAAGAGTCTGCCTGTGCTATAGACTCATTTTGAAAAAAAAAAAAGTTTTTCTCTGGTGAAAAGCTGGAATGTGCGCGATGGCAGTCTCTCAGTCAAATCTGGTCACATATATTCTTTCAGAGCGAACGGTTTTGTTATTTCGACGTCAGGCCTAAATGGGAGAATAACGGGTGTACTGTACCTGACGGTCAGCTCAGACAGACAGTAGCTCTGCTGCGCCTGCTGGCCGTAGTGTTGGTATTTTGGGTGGGCCTCCTGCTGCTGGGTGGCCACCATGGCCTGCAGGGAGGAGGGCTGGGAGGACTCGTAGCCCCCCCTGGAGGGCGGGGGCTGCTGCTGCTGCGGGTAGCCGTACGGCGCGCTCTGCGGAGGGGGTCTGCCGTAGACGCCGCCGCCGCCACCACCCCCCTGCTGTGTCTGCTGCTGCTGCTGCTTCAGGGCGCCGGTGTGGCCGCTCATCTGCCGCGCGTACTGGGAGGAGGAGGAGGAGGAGGAGGCGGCGCCGCCGGGCGCCATGCCGTAGCCCTTGTAGCAGTGCGGCTGCATGGGGCCACACTTCTCCATGTAGGGCGGCGGCGGCGCGGGGGAGGGCGAGTGGTGCTGCGGGTAGTGCAGGTGGCTCGTCTGGGGGTACATGAGGGGGGAGGGGGCCGGGCCGGCCGGGTGGGGGTGGTGGTGTGGGCTGCTGAAACGACAATAATGATAATAACAAAGAAATTATGACATATACAGTAGGCCTCACTCACACCTAAGACACACACGCAAGACACACTGGGCCCTATTATGCGTGTCTTAAGTACCAGGTCTTATGACTTAACTTAAGACCTGGAGGCATGGTCAATGCTGTTTGGCCACTCAGAATAGCCAAATGGCATTGATCACGCCTCCAGGTCTTACGTTAAGTAATAAGACCTGGTACTTAAGACATGCATAATAGGGCCCACTGTCTTTTCCAATGGGAGTCACATGGTTTGAAGACACAACCTTGTTGCATGGGGGGGGGGGGGGGGAGGCAGAAGACAGCCATGCAACAAGGGTGTGTCTTCGAACCATGTGACTACCCATTGGAAATGCATTGAGGCGGCCATGACACACAGAACACACAGGACACAAGAGTGTCTTAGGTGTGTGTGAGGCCTTAGGCATATGTGACCAGGTCTAGCAAAATGGTCCTCATCTCGCCTATAATGAAAAGGCAGAAAATCTAAAATAAACTTTTCTTTTTCTTTTTGTTGTGATTTTCGTTTTTTTTTCATATTAACACAGTTTGAATGTTGAAGAAGGTTTTCATTCCAACAGATTATTGATTTGGGCAAATTAAATGTATACATTTATAAGTCAAAGTAGGCTAGCCAGCTCTAGGTGTTGAAATTTTGTGAACATTCAAAGGGGATTTTCTCAGCTTTGGGTAAAACGGCACAATCATTTTAAAATGGTCATATCTCCAATTTCATTGAATGATACATCATATGAAAGCTTACATTCTGTACTTTAATAATCTGTAAAAAACTGAAAAATTACTCTGGTCGAGATGAGGGCCTATTTGCCAGACCCGGTCACATATTTGTCAGGTGAAAAAAACGCTCCTGACAATAACGTCTCCGTTGTCCCTATTTTTCTTCTTTAAAAAAAAGAGAGATAAAAATACTCTATGGCGTCTCCTGTTAGCCTGGCTAATAAGCCAGACTCAAATCACACACGTCGTGTGGTATTTGAGTCTGGAGATGCTGTGTATGGATCTTGTTTCCCGGGGGGCGGGTTCAAAATTTTCTCTTTGACGCAATTGGTTAGAGCTACTGTCAGTCAAAGGTCTCAAGCATTGAACGTCACTGTACCAAAGCCCGCCCATATTGCATACCGTGTCCCGATTGGCCACACCAGTTCTCTGGTGTAGGAAATGGGCGTACAATTGAGCCTCTCCAGACCGTAATCCGCCGGCAGGCAATTATAATTTTTTTGGCTGATTCGGTCTGGCTTATTAGCCAGGCTAGTCTCCTGTACCTGTAGACGCCGGCGGGGGACGCGGCGGGGTTCTGGTGGCAGTGGGCCTGCGAGGAGGAGGAGGAGGAGGAGGAGTGGGCCAGCATGCTGTGGTGGTCCATGTACTGCTGCTGGGTGGAGCCGGAGGGCGCCGGGGGCCCGCCCACCATCTCCTGCTCGTACTGAGACAGCTGAGATGAAAGAGAAAAGAAGAATGATGATAAAAAAAATGTTATGTCAAAAAACATTTGACATAAAAATTTAAATGTGTTTGGGCACACCAGGCTATAGTCAGTCTACAACAATGAAAAACAATATTGCATAAAACACACAATGCGTTAAAATACTATAAAATAAAATAAACACATTCCCATAACGCAGTGAACAGTGATCATGGGCTGTGGTGGGGATTAGTTGGTGGAACTATTTCAACATTTTCTTATTTAAAAATGTAACAAAGACCAGCCTGAGTGTCTCGAGAAAATTGATTTAGACTTTGCCTTAGGACTTTGCCCTTGACTTTTTTCACCGACCATGGATTATTTTACAACATTAGGACATTTGTGTGTGCGCTATTTGAAGGCACGCGTGCGTGCAATGGAGTTAGTGAAAAAACACCAGCAGTGAAGGATGAATTAAAGATTAATTAATAACGCAGTCAAAGTGTTAAAAGTGAGGAAACACTCTCAGTGAAGTGACGACCTATGACCTATATACCTGAGTTCCGGCGCCCGGCTCCTCCCACTTCTGGTGCAGGTGGCCCTCGCTCATGTACTGCTGCTGCGTGGCCGAGGCGTAGGAGGAGGCCCCCCCGCCGCCGCCGCCCCCCACCCCGGGGGCCATGTGGTTGGCGTAGCCGCCGCCGGCGCCACCACCTCCAGGGCCCTGCTGCTGCTGCTGCTGCTGCTGCTGCTGCAGGTGCTGGCCGGGCGTCACGACGGAGCCCCCCCCACCGCCGCCGGGGGCCACTTTGCTCCCGCGGTAGGAGGGCTTCTTGTTGGCCTGAGGGGGCGCCGTTCCTTCGGTCCCCCCGCCGACGCCGCCGACGCCGCTGTTCCCCGTTCCCCCGGCGTTGGTCCCGGGGTAGCCGGGGTAGGCCTGCTGCTGCTATAGTCAGGAGACGTGTTAGAGAGTGTTAGAGAGAGGCAGGGGGCTGGAATCCCGTATAAGAGGGCAGTGTTTGGTGAAAATAGCCGATCTACAAGCTCTCAACGCGTCGCAGCGCGACGCGTTGAGAGCTTGTAGATCGGCTATTTTCAGGGCGCTACCCAGCCAGAGGCGTATCTACAATAAGGCGAGGGCAGTCCGCCTGTCCAAATCCATTTCTGGCCTGGCCAAAATCCATACCACTCAAAAAAATCACACCCGTGTGAACTGAGTGGTGCAACTACACATTTATGTGTAGTTGTACAGTGCTATGGTTAGTACAGTGACGTCACATACTAACCATAGCAACCATGCTCGTTTTTTTGGTTGCTAACCATAGCAACCATGCTCATTTTTTTGGTACGAACAAACACGGGTACACGGGTACAAAGCCAGTTGTTGGAGTGGTTTGCACCACTCAAAAAAAGAGGACAAAAACTAGACCTGAGAACTATTAGTGGACAGCTGATTGGCCGTCGCGGTAGAGCGCGGCCCTCAATCACCCATTGGAATGTAAATGCAAGCCTTTCAGCCTTTGTATACTACTCGTCTGGCAGGTATATCTCTTTGAAAACCTTTAGTGCTATGATTGTGCGCGGGGAGACGACAATTAACACAACTCTTGCCTGCCCAAAACGTAATTCCTGGATACGCCACTGAACCCAGCACTCTTTAGGTAGTGGAGATGCGGTGTGTACACGACATTGGATTTCTAAACAAATTTCAGGAGACTTCGGGGGGAAAAAAGCAATTGTCCTGAATGCTGCCTTTCCGGCATGGCAAGGAGAGGAGGGAGACATTTGCATTTCTTCCACCATAGTATAAATGCTGCATTCGTGGTCTGGAGAGGGCGGTTGTTTTACAGACGGGTAAAAGGGCAGGGGCTGAAGCCCCCTTTGATGTCTATGTCTGTGTGCACGTCCCTGCTGCTAGAGGTGTAACGATATAGTGACTGCATCGAAACATCTATTGATTAAAGGAGAATTCCATATAAGGCTTTCTTACCTATATTTGTAGTCGTTACGTCCCCACCAAAGAGGTCCAAGGTGTTCATTTGTGCAAAAGCGCATTATTGGCTATTTCCCCTACCATAAGCCCTCAATGAATTGCATTGAATTGAATTGAATGGGACTATGGGATGTTGTGCTAATTCGCTTATTTTTGTCGCTCAAAAAACAATTTTATTTGTATATATCCTCTCTTCATAATGTAAATAGTATCCCAAGCGGGACACTTTACTACTTATTTCAATGGAAATAAGCGAATTAGCACAAAAACCCAACCCCCATTGAGGGCTTATGGTAGGGGAAATAGCCAATAATGCACTATTGCACAAAATAACACCTGGACCTCTTTGGTGGGGACGTAACAACTACAAATAAAGGTAAGAAAGCCTTCTAGTATGAAATTCTCCTTTACTGTGTGTATTCTCTGTGTTCATGTCGAGGTACGGGTTTGTCCATAATGTGCCAGAAAACCACTGCATTTACTTATTTATATCCATATTCATACATTTCCCATTAAAAAAACTTAGTCTACTTGCCAGCCCATACAGCCCCATTGTGAACGCGGACATGTTGAGTACACCAAGGTTTTACGTTAGAAATGTTGAGTATGGGTCCCCAGCATTTATAAAACTGACGGATGCTAACTTGGATATGTTGAGCAATTTTTTTTATAATTGCCATAATATGTGACCATACCACTAAGAACCTATAAAAGGCAAACACTTAAAAATATCATCATGCTTTAACCCATTTTGACCTGAGATCATATTCTAAAAATGTCTTCTACATCCTGACAGTTTTCTGAAAAAGCTATATGTTTCTATGTCAGTCGTTCGGTGGCGCGCTATGAGCTTGTAGATCTGCTATTTTTCAATAGCTAAAGCATAACATAATGCTAACACCAAAAGGTGTTCCCGCCCAAAATGGGTTAAGTAGCTAACTTCATCAGGCATGCATCAGGAAAACCCCCTAGTTTGACACGTCACATGCTACTTAGAACGAAGATACATCGCATGGATGCAACTGGGACGTATCCTCAGTGATGTATCCCAAGGTCATCAGGGTTTCGGGTCTCGCGAACATCATACCCCTCACTCGGGTGACCCTGCCGGGGTGATCAAGTCCCGACTTACGTCCCAGTAGCTACCCTCGATCAGACCCACTAGGGAAAGACCAGGGCCACACAATCCGTTGGAACCACTCCGGGACTACTCTGCCGGGGCTGGGAGGCACAATTCTGGCATGTGGAGGGACTAGGCTCTGTGGTTGACTTCTGTCCGTGCCCCTCCTACGTCTCACCAGGTCCACTCCTGCTCTCACCAGGAGTACCGCGAGGACCTGTGCGTTGCACCAGACTCCCAGCACCAGACACTTCATTCCGGAGTGGTGGATTCTTGAGCCGCAGTGGTTCTGCAGGCTCCACCGCTGGGCAACGGTAGTACTGCAGGCTCCGCTTGCGGCTCGAATGGCCCTCCTAAAGGCCTCACCGAAGGTTTTTGGGCTTCCTCCTCACGGAGGATGCAGGCAGGGGCTCTAACCCATACTGCTCCCGGGGTGCCGTCTGCATTCCGGCTGTCACCCGTCTCTCCGGTGGTCACCAGACTATACCTGGTTGTCACATAGTCTATTCCTATGAGTCACTATAAATAGAATACCTCTAAAGCATGATGGAATTTAGATGTTTTTGAGTGGTGTAAACCACTCCTACAACTGGCTTTTGTGTGCAGAAAAAATGAGCATGGTTGCTATGTTCACCCGGGTGATTTCATTACGTCAGACATGATTTCATTACGTCAGACAGGCGTTACACCACTCAGTTCACACGGGTGTGATTTTTTTCCTTTGAAGTTGTTGATGGTATGGTCACATATTATGCCAATTATGAAAATTGCTCAACATATGCAAGTTAGCATCCGGCAGTTTCTACATGCTTGGGGACCCATACTCAACATTTCTAACATTTAAAACGTTGGTGTACTCAACATGCCTGGGTTCACATTCTGGCAAGTGGACTACATCCACATGTTTCACACAGATTACATTTCTTTGCTAAACAGTTACTGTATAGAGGGTATACACATGACATCATCGTACAGCCCATTCATCCAAACAGAAAAATCCTGTCTGATTGTATTAAACAATGTTAAACTCACCAACATTGCAGCTGTACGAAAAGCTTGAATTATCCTCTTTCTATCTGCAAAGTTTTTGTTTCATAAAAATCAACCATAGAAACGTTATGAGCTACTTTCTGTCAAGAAATGCCCTGCATTTGATTATTTTTCTAAGTGTCAGAGTTTGGAAATGCTTGTTTTCAATAACACAACATTTTGCTGCCTGCTGCATTATGTGACATATAGAAACAGGTGCTACGCAGGACGGTTGAGTGATTTCCAACGAGCGCTTCCAAACTCCAACACTCCATGCTGCTCAATGTTTTGCCACTCAGTCTAGATGAGGGGGGCGTGTCCTGATGGGAAAATCATGCATGTTCATACTCTCTATTGATTTTAAACCGTTGAATTGAATCGTATCGAATCGCCATAATGAACCAACATCGTCCACGTATCGCACCGTCAGCCACGTATCGTGATACGTATCGTCACACCCTCACCTGCGGCTGGCCGTAACAGTCCTTGGCCGTAGCTCCTCCCCCTCCTCCTCCTCCGGCCCCCCCGGGGGGCATGCCCTCCGACGAGGCCAGCTGGTGGACGCCGTCGTAGCCCGACGGCGTGCGGGCCGGGTGTCCGCCGCCGCCGCCGGGGCCCGGGACCGCGTGGGGGCCTCCGGGGGGTTGGTGGTGGTGCGGGTGCTGGGCGTGGGGGTGGTGCGGGTGCTGGGCGTGGGGGTGGTGCGGGTGCTGTGGGTGGGGGTGGTGCGGGTGCTGTGGGTGGGGGTGGTGCGGGTGCTGACGGTAGCTCTCCAGCCGCGACAGCTCGTGGTGCGGCGACGGCGGTGGTGGCGACTCCTGCTGATAACAGGGCTGGTTGCTGTGGTAACCGCCGCCGCTGCTGCTGCGCTCTGCTCGGAACGACTGCATGGCCTCTCTCTCTCTCTCTCGCTCGCTTCCGTCTCTACGCCGCCTGTGGCTCGAGCAGGGAGGGGGAGGGGAGGTGAGACGGGGAGGGGGGATTTGGGGGGGGGACTCTGGAGTGAGAGAGAGAGAGAGAGAGAGAGAGAGAGACAGAGACAGCGTTAGTGATGTTGAGCCGACCAGTGAGCTCTCTTCTTATCTCTGATCGCTAATTATCTTTATCGTTCCACTGGTGATGTTGCACGCACGCACGCACGCACGCACGCACGCACGCACGCACGCACGCACGCACGCACGCACGCACGCACGCACGCACACAGACACACACGCACAGAGACGCACGCACGCACTACAATTACAATACCAGTGGTTTAATTTCAAGGCCCACCACAAAGACCAACCGTTTGTTATAGTCTTCAGTTGGTCAGACCTGTAAGGGTTCTGACCAACTGAACTCTTCACATACTGCCACTTGGAGAACTCATTAGCGCCCGCATGGAGTGAATATTCACTTCTATGCGGACGATACTCGGCTATATATTTCTGTAGCTCCCGATGACCCCTCTGCCCTTGACCCACTGTTATCCTGCCTGTCCAACATTAACCCATTTTGACCTGAGATCAGATTCTAAAAAATGTCTTCTACATCCTGACAGTTTTCTGAAAAAGCTATGTTTCTATGTCAGTCGTTCTTCGACTTTTCAAAATTAGCAGATCTACAAGCTCGTAGCGCGCCACTCGGTGGCGCGCTACGAGCTTGTAGGTCTGCTATTTTTCAATAGCTAAAGTATAACAGAACAGAAGTTCTTATAATTGGTTCTAATGAGCAAAAAGAATCAATAACAAACACACTCGGCAACCTGACTGTTGTCAAGTAAGTCTGTAGTAAAGAGAACCTGGGGGTTATTATTGACTCAGAATTACATTTCAATGCTCACATTAATCAAGCAACCAAGACTGCCTTCTTTCATCTAAGAAACATAGAGCCCATCTGTCCCTAGAGGACGCAAAAACATTGGTCCACGCCTTTGTTTTTTCCGCGTCTCGATTACTGTAACGCCCTCCTCTCGGGCCTGCCAAAGAAGTCAACGGACAGACTTCAACTTGTTCAAAATGCGGCCGCTAGGGTTTTAACTAAAACTAAAGATGAGAGATCATATTACTCCAGTTTTACGCTCACCACATTGGCTCCCGGTGGTTTTTAGGATTGATTGTTTTAAATTATTTTACTCGTTTATGAATCCCTAAACGGTCTTGCACCCTCTTACTCTCCGCGAATGCCTACCCAGATACGTTCCTATAACCGCCCCCTCAGGTCCTCCACTGCTGGCCTGCTTGAAGTGCCTAAAAAAAAATCTCCAAAAAAGTATGGTGAGGCAGCGTTCTGCTTCTATGGGCCTACAGCCTGGAATAGCCTTCCATTTCAACTCAGACACGCACCCTCTGTAGACATTTTTAACTCAACTCAAGACTCACCTCTTTACTCTTGCTTTTAGTTGAGTTTTTAACATCTCTGTTCCGACTGATTTGCCGTGTGCTTTGTTTTTGGTCCATCTATGTTTTTATGCTTATATTTTGTATGTTCTTTACCATTAAACCTATCTGCCTGTGTTTTATTGCTATTTTTATGTTCTGCCCTGTGAAGCACTTTGAGTTGCATTTATGTATGAAAGGTGCTATACAAATAAAGTTTATTATTATTATTATTTGGTTCCATTTGTACACTCTCACAGTTACAGAAGGATCCATTTGGAAGCCCCCTAATGCTAGGAATCGATTGAAGGGAATCATTGGAATCCTAAAAGGACCCCAACCCTAATCCTCACTCATTCAGCCGCTCGAATGAAATAATGTGACCAGATTTGACTGAGAGACTGCCATCGCACAAATCCCAGCTTTTCACCAGATATTTACTCATTGTTTAATGAGTTAATAGCACAGGCAGACTCGTCACATACTAGAGCATGTCTGAAATAAGTGTCATAGCTGAAATCAACATGTAAATATGAAATAAATGCTTAAACATGTAGCTAGGTGTAATGTTAAGAGTCCACAGAAGTGAACCTTTCAAGCCTGTTTTCTCAACTCTTGCTTTATTTTAGCTGTCATTTCCTCCTTTTCTAAACATGTTGTTCATCACTTCATTATGAACAACATTTCAAATTTCTAAAAAAAAGAAATAAAAAGATATCAATATTTTAATAATCAATATCGATTATTTATCGCGGGAGGACGTATCGATATATATCGCCATATCGATATTTCAGCACACCCCTAGTACTCAACTAGCAACATATCGTTTAACCCATTTAGACCCGAGGACGATTCTACAAAATGTCTTCTAAACAGTTTTCAGATGTCAGTGCAGGTGCTCAACCTTTTTCATGTCAAGGACCCACAGAATTATCTGTATTTGGCTGCGGACCCCCATCTGAAAATATGTTGTTCCAGGGACCCCCCACCCCAGAAGCAAAGATTTGACTTAAAAACGTTTGCTCTGAAAGAATATATATTCAAAGATTTGCACCACATCTTCAAGACTTTTCAAAAATAGCAGACCTACGTACAAGCTCGTAACGCGGCACTCGGTGCCGCGCTACGAGCTTGTAGATCTGCTATTTTTCAATAGCTAAAGCATAACATAATGCTTAAAACACCAAAAGGGGTTCCCGCCCAAAGCGGTTTAAAAACACTTTTCTGCTCCATATTCCCTGTCAAAACTCAGACATATGACACGACACGGTTCATTAGCACAACTCGATTTCACACAAATGATTGAAATAGTCAGGAAAAGCACTCCACTAATTTCTCACTCATTTCTTGGGGACTGCCTCTGCGTGCGTGCACGTGTTTGAGTGTGTGTGTGTGTGTGTGTGTGTGTGTGCGTGCGTGTGCATGTGTGAGTGCGCGTGTGTACGTATGCGTGCGTGTGTGCGTGCTCATGCTTGGGTGTGCGACGTGTATAAGATGGCCTCTCAACAGTGCAGGCTAAAAGGACGTGTTGCAGTGTCTGTCTGTCTGTCTGTCTGTCTGTCTGTCTGTCTCTGTCTGTGTCTGTGTGTGTGTGTGTGTGTGTGTGTGTGTGTGTGTGTGTGTGTGTGTGTGTGTGTGTGTGTGTGTGATGGCCCCTCTAAAAGGATGTCTTGCGGTCGCTCAAGAAGCTTTGATTGACACGAGAGAGAGAGAGAGAGAGAGAGAGAGAGAGAGAGAGAGAGAGAGAGACACAGAGAGAGATAATGCACTTGCAAGTTGCATTTGTGTGTACTATATGCATAATTATGTACTTATGCAATTGTGCGTGCGTGCGTCACAGATGAGCGATCTCTGAAAGAATATATATTCAAAGATTTGTGCCGCATTTTCACGATTTTTCAAAATAAGCAGACCTACAAGCTCGTAGCTACGAGCTTGTAGATCTGCTATTTCAATAGCTAAATAATGCTTAGTTAAAGCACCAAAACAGGTTCCCGCCCAGAATGGGTTAATATATACTCTAAGATTCACACACTGATGCCAGAGGAAACCATGCAAGGCACCAACCAGCACACCATCGGGAGCAATTAGGGGTTCAGTGCCTTGCTCAAGGACACTTGAACACTAGCTCTGGGGGAGCCCACGGGGATCGAACTCGGACACTCTACCCCTGATCCACCGCCGCCCCTGTAGAGTCCTATAGACCACCAACCACTGATGTTTTGATCCAAAGTTTAGGAGGGGAAAAAAATCACACACATGTGAAGTGATCATCATCGCATTCTGGCCAATCACAATTGGTATTCTCA
>NW_027638022.1:0-17500 GCF_951216825.1 Electrona antarctica | reverse complement strand
ACCTATAGATCTGCATATATGGAGCCGGCCAGCAACTCTACATCATGACCTCAAACCCTTTAGATCTCCAAATATGGAGCTGACCTGTTCTGACATTCCATATGTTGATCCTTCCCCATCCGTCCTTCCTCTTCGATGTCTCCCTTTTGACTGATAACCTGTCCATTTAACACAATCAGTGCATGCCTGGATTCCTTCAAAATAGAAGCTCTGGCGTGCCGGAAAGACAGCTAGCTAGCTTACCTTGCTCTCGATTTCATTTATACGATACATGATCCAAAAAGCGTTCATATTTTGAACGAGAGGCATGTTGAAGTCAGAAATGAAGCGGTTAGTATATATCCGTCAGATCAAAACCACGGAGAGCGCCCTGGATTAGGAGAGACGAGGCATTCTTTCTGCCGCGCTAACAGCTAAGTCAACGGTAAGCTAATATGACTGAAAAGCGAAGCACGGTGGCCGAGAGTCAGACTGAAAAAAAAAAGAAAAAGAAACGAATTCAGAATATTCTTCCCTCGCCTGATATCATTGAGGATGCGCTAGGACCATAGAGTATATAAAAGGATAGAGGCTGAACTGGCGCGAAGCTCCGCCCCCCCAGCTATTCATGTCAGTAGAAGTTGCTCAGTGGCGTTTTGAAGCACCCGGAAGACTGCCGGAAGTACCGTCTCACGTCTACTTCCGCATTTGACCACCAAATTTTGGTGGTCAAATGCGGAAGTGCAACCGAGCGCTCAATGTTAAAGCCCAGCTGAACGGGGTTTCCCGGTCATGAATCCACGGGTCCGCCTGTAGTCCCTCCTCCTACCACTAGGGCCGAGTGCTTCAACGTTGAATAGCCTCACTGGCCCCTTGGCTAGGACGTGTCCATGGATGTGACTACGTCCTACGGACGGAAACGGTTCAACTCTATACGGTTTAACCCAAAGTTATTAGTGCAGCCACGCCCGGCAGCCGGCGAAAACTAGAGTTCTCAACAGGCTCGAAAATCTCACTCTCTTTACCTCCCTCTCTCTACCCCATTCTCTCTCTCTCTCTCTCTTTACCTTCCTCTCTCTACCCCATTCTCTCTCTCTCTCTTTACCTCCCTCTCTCTAACCCATTCTCTCTCTCTCTCTCTCTCTTTACCTTCCTCTCTCTACCCCATTCTCTCTCTCTCTCTTTACCTTCCTCTCTCTACCCCATTAACTCTCTCTCTCTTTACCTCCCTCTCTCTACCCCATTCTCTCTCTCTATCTCTCTCTCTCTCTCTCTTTACCTTCCTCTCTCTACCCCATTCTCTCTCTCTCTCTCTTTACCTCCCTCTCTCTAACCCATTCTCTCTCTCTCTCTTTACCTCCCTCTCTCTACCCCATTCTCTCTCTCTCTCTCTCTCTCTTTACCTTCCTCTCTCTACCCCATTCTCTCTCTCTCTCTCTTTACCTTGATCTGATGGATATACAAACCGCTTCATTTCTGACTTCAACATGCCTCTCGTTCGAAATATGAATGCTTTTTGGATCATGTATCGTATAAATGAAATCGAGGGCCCTACCTGGTCCCTCATCAAACCCTCTACACTCGAGACACTGCCCCCGCTGCCACCCTTGGATCTCCATATATGGAGCTGACCAGTGTTGTTTTTGGCAGCACATTTCTATTTTAGTTTAGTCATATAGTCTTTGGACTCAAACTTAATTTAGTTTTTTATCATATTTTAGTCACCTGGAATGTCTTAGTGTTAGTCTAGTTTTAGTCGATTAAATGTACAGTTGATTTAGTCGACTAAAATGTATTTTGGCGGGCCTTGATGCCGCCACAATGAGTGTTTGCGACGCGTTGTGAGCTTGTAGATCGGCTATTTTCAGCATGCAACCAAGTGTAAAATGACTTATACTGGATCTCTTGTCCACTAGTCCCTTCCTAACATTTTAGTCTAGTTTTTATTTGTCAACAAAATTGTCAGCATATTGAGTCTTAGTTTTAGTCATCGTAGCTTAGTTCTGGTTTACTTTCCATTCGTTTTTGTCAGTGAAAAAAGGTAGTCGACGAGCATTTTCAGTCTTAGTTTTAGTCGACGAAAACAACACTGGAGCTGGCCTGTTCTGTCATTCCATGTTGATATCATCTGATCCTAACCTGACTCCGCCAGATGGGGCAGCAGAGAGTACACTGGGTTCCCCCCTCCTGCTCCCATCTGGGAACTCTCAGGCAGCTAGAGGCGGGATCAAGGCAGCACTGTGTATGCATTGATCCCGCCTCTAGCTGCCGCTGATTGGCCAGGCCGTTTTGTGGCCGGGCATCAAGTCTGCCTGAGAGTTCCCAGATGGGAGCAGGAGGGGGGAACCCAATCTACTCTCTGCTGCCCCATCTGGCGGAGTCAGGTTAATCTGATCCACCCCCCATTCCAAAGCGCCAGCGCTCGCCCGGCAGTCTGCCGTCACCCAGGAGGATGTGTGCACGTACACCTCAGGGTGTCTTACTGGTACTATACTTGTGAGGGTCAATAGAGCGTCGCAGTCCCGCCCCCTACCATGGACCAGGAAATGATTCTCCGTTCATTTTCCTCATAGACATTTCAGAAAGTATTTATTTAAAGACGGTTACGCCGCGGACAAAGCCAACTCGAGTCGTGACAAATCATGACAACAAACAACATTTTTGGGGCCGAAAAAATAATCAGAAAGAAGAAAGAAACGGCAGGTTACAACACTTTTTTTGTTGTTTTTCTTCTTTGTAATTATTTGTTTCGTCCAAAATATTGTTTGTGTTGTCATGAGTTGTCACGACTCGAGTTGGCTTTGTCCGCGGCGTAACCGTCTTTAAATAAATACTTTATGAAATGTCTATGGGAAAAATGCATTGGGATTCATTTCCTGGTCCATGGTCGGGGGAGGGACTGCGACGCTCTATAAGGGCCTTTCTCGGCCCCACCCCTCTCCCTTTGTTTATATTGTGTTTAGGATCCAAGATGGCCGCAGCACCAGGAGGGGGTGGGGCGGAGGTGAGCGGGCGGGGTCGACATATGCCCTCACTGGGCTGCATTCAAGACACTTGCCTTGTGTCTGACACCTGACTTGTGTCTGAACACAGCTTTGATGGATGTGTTCTGCCCCCCGCCCTCCCCCCATCAAACAAAATGTTTGGTCAAACCATATGGGCTTCCATTGGAAATGCATTTGAGCATCCACTAAACACAGACACAAGACAGGTGTCTTGAATGTGTGAACGCAGCCCAGTGAGGGCATATGTCGACCCCACCCGCTCATCTCCGCGCCACCCCCTCCTGGTGCTGCGGCCATCTTGGAAACTAAGCACAATATAAACAAATGGGAGAGGGGTGAGGCAGAGAAAGGCCCTTATTGTCCCCAAAAGTCAGTTGTTAGTTAGCTAAAAATTCAGGTTTAGGGGTTAGGATAGAGCATTTAGAGGTCAGGTTTAAGGAGTTAGGATAGAACATTTAGGAGTTAGGATAGAACATTTAGGAGTTAGGATAGAGCATTTAGGAGTTAGGATAGAGCATTTAGGAGTTAGGATAGAGCATTTAGAGACCAGGTGTGCTGGTGTTGTGCACCGGAAACAGCGGATCTACAAGCCCACGACGATACACAAGATCTACAAGGTCACACCACACCGCGCATCTTGTAAATCTGCTATTTCTGGCTTTGGGCTTATACATGGGTATAGAAGTAGCACAATATTGTGAAAAAAAAAAAAACGTCATTCATAAAATTGCCGTGCTGAAACGATGATGCTCTCACAATGTAGTAATACAAACGTGTGTCATGTGCGTACGTGCGAGTGTGTGTGTCCGTGCGTGCGCGTGCACGTGGGTGTGTGTGTGCGTGCGTACATGTGTGTGTAGAAGAGAATAGGATTGTTCCACTGATCACTGCATTCACTCTCTCTCTCTTTTTCATCACAACATCTTCAGAGGCAGCCGGAGATGGGATTTAACGCACGCACGCACGCACGCACGCACGCACGCACGCACGCACGCACGCACGCACGCACGCACGCACGCACGCACGCACGCACACACAGAGGGGATGCAGTGTTTCCCGGTGTGTTTTCCTCCCCAGCCATCCTGGTTAATTATGCATGCAGAGGCAGTGTGCACGCACGCACGCACGCACGCACGCACGCACGCACGCACGCACGCACGCACGCACGCACGCACGCACGCACGCACGCACGCACACACGCACACACGCACACACACACACACACACACACACACACAGCCCACCCGCCCAGACTCCTCACAACATGGCTCCGGTCGCTGCACAACAATATCACAAACGCTGCACGACGTGCACGTGAAAACACGGCTCACGTGCACGTGTCGGAATCCTGCCACCACAACTCACTATATAACATACACCCCCGTCACATGACGCGCTACACCCAACGCACACACGCACACACTTTTGTAAAATATAGCAGATCTACAAATCGTCCTATACCTTCAAATCTGCACTGCAAACCCACCTGTTCAAAATCGCATTTCCAATTAAGCTGATGATGTTTTTAAACCTGTTTTATTGGTTTTATACTCTTTTAAGTGTTTTTCTTCTAATAAAGTTGTCCTTTTTCTTGTCCGTCCCCCCCCCCCCGGCCCCAACACATGTAAAGCGTCTTTATAAGTCCCAGATATTATAATAATAATTATTATTATTATTATGGGAGAAGACCTTAATAGGTGGCTGTTCATAGCTACTGTTGTACTGCTGTACGGGGCCGAGACATGGACCCTCACAGTGGAGTCAGTACTGCTGTACGGGGCCGAGACATGGACCCTCACAGTGGAGTCAGTACTGCTGTACGGGGCCGAGACATGGACCCTCACAGTGGAGTCAGTACTGCTGTATGGGGCCGAGACATGGACCCTCACAGTGGAGTCAGTACTGCTGTATGGGGCCGAGACATGGACCCTCACAGTGGAGTCAGTACTGCTGTATGGGGCCGAGACATGGACCCTCACAGTGGAGTCAGTACTGCTGTACGGGGCCGAGACATGGACCCTCACAGTGGAGTCAGTACTGCTGTATGGGGCCGAGACATGGACCCTCACAGTGGAGTCAGTACTGCTGTATGGGGCCGAGACATGGACCATCACAGTGGAGTCAGTACTGTTGTATGGGGCCGAGACATGGACCCTCACAGTGGAGTCAGTACTGCTGTATGGGGCCGAGACATGGACCCTCACAGTACAACAGGAAAAAGCCCTGGATGGAGTCTACACTAGAATGCTATACGAATGGCACTAGGTGTCACATGGACGGACCGCATCAGAAATGTGGACCTCTATGGGGACCTACCACGGGTCACGGACAAAGTCAGAGAGAGAAGGATGAGGCTGGCAGGGCACTGTGTCAGGCACCAAGAACTTGAGGCAAGTAAATTGACCCTATGGGAGCCAACCCAGGGGCAAAGCCAGGAGGGGAAAGAAGCGTACCACCTATGTAGACGTGCTGCGGCGCGACAGCTTGGCTGACAACACTGCAGAGCTCATGAAGAACCTGACGTTGGATAGGAATTTGTGGAGGGCAGCGATCCAGGAATCCCTAGTTGGTGTTGGCTAGACCTCACTCTCGCAGCAACTAACTCAATTATTATTACAAACGTGCAAGGATGGTGTTTAACCCTCAGCAGACATTGTTGGACAGACAGTGGCCTTGTGGTTAGAGTGTCAGCCCTGAAACTGGGAGGTTGGGGGTTCGATCCCCGGCCAGGTCATACCAAAGACTGTAAAAATGGCACCCAATGCCTCCCTGCTTGGCACTCAGCATCAATGGGTTGGAATGGGGGTCAAATCAACTAATGATTCCCGAGCGCGGCGCACGCTGCGGATCACCGCTCCAAGAGATGGGTCAAATGCGGAGAACAAATTTCACTGCGGTAACGTCTGTGACTAATCGTACGACTTTGACTTTGACTTTGGAAGCCGTATAGTGCAGTGGAGCGCCTGGCAGCTTAGCGCTCCCGTCGCTATAGGTAATGCTCGCCCGCATGTTGTCCGTCAATTAAATGATGCCCCGTCGTCCGCCGCAATTCACCTTTAGGCCTCACTCACACTGTTGCGACATGCATACATACAACATTTGTCTTGCGTCTTGTCCGTGTTTAATGGCCGCCCCAATGCATTTCCAATGGAAGTCACATGGTTTGACCAAACATTTGTGTTTGATGCGGGGGAGGGGGGGGCACAACACAGCCATCAAAAAAAATGTTTTGTCAAACCATGTGACTTCCATTGGAAATGCATTGGGGGCGGCCATTAAACACGGACAAGACACAAGACAAATGTTGTATATGCATGTTGCAACAGTGTGAGTGAGGCCTTAGACATATGATGTCCTTTCTCCGTTCACCGTCAATGGCAAAAACTTGAGACGGGCGGGCACAATATTTAGCGGACATTTGACCGGGAATCTCTTACCGTGGTCAATGGCAAATCTTGAGACGTGTGGGGACAAAAGCTGTTTGTTTATGAGGGGCTAGCGCCCCTCAAAGGGACCACTGGTGGTCCCTGGACCACATGGTTGAAAACCACTGTCCTATGATGTGTGTGTGTGTGTGTGTGTGTGTGTGTGTGTGTGTGTGTGTGCAGTGGCGTGCACAGACATTTAGAGGGGCAGGTGCTCAAGTGGAAAAAAAAGGGCACTTTGTGCAGCGCGTGGAACCGGCCGGTTGCCTTAATAGTGTGAGATTTATAGATTGTGGGGCCTAAATAATATATTAAAAGCTTTTTAACAAGAATTGATCAATGTTACCATGGTCCACATACTGTACAAGTGTAACTGTGCTCGAGCACCCCCTAGTGTCTATCTGTGCACGCCACTGTGTGTGTGTGTGTGTGTGTGTGTGTGTGTGTGTGTGTGTGTGTGTGTGTGTGTGTGTGTGTGTGTGTGTGTGGTTGCTGGGTGACTCATCTCCTGTCTGCTCCATCACTGACGATGACACTCCACACACACTCAACGTGCACACGCCCACATGCACACGCACAGATGTGCCATTGTGCGGCGCACACACACATGCACGCACGGGCACGCGCACGAGCACGCACACACGCGCGCACACACAAGGAAAACACAGACTCCGTAGGCAGATAGACACAGGGCTCAGGGGAACCGGGTTCCCTGTTGACTGCTAAAACCCAGGAACACACACACACACACACACACACACACACACACACACACACACACACACACACACACACACACACACACACACACACACACACACACACACACACACACACACACAGGCTTCAAAGAATAAATAAAGGTCACAAGGAGAAGGACAGCGCGAGAGAGACAGTGTGTGTGTGTGTGTGTGTGTGTGTGTGTGTGTGTGTGTAATGTCTTCCCTGTGGTTTTGTGTGTACAATTCCATGTGGTCTGTCTGTCTGTCTGTCTGTCTGTCTGTCTGTCTGTCTGTCTGTCTGTCTGTCTGTCTGTCTGTCTGTCTGTCTGTCTGTCTGTCTGTCTTTATTGTATCTCTACCTGTGAGCTCAGTTGGACAGCTATAGGATTGGGCAACACCTCCACAGTCCATCCTGATCATTTAACTCTCTCTCTCTCTCTCTCTGTCTCGGCAGCGTCCAATGACCTTTCCTGCAGAAGCCCCCCCCCCCCCCCCCCCATGCTACCGTGTGTGTGTGTGTGTGTGTGTGTGTGTGTGTGTGTGTGTGTGTGTGTGTGTGTGTGTGTGTGTGTGTATGTGTGTGCGTGCGTGTGTGTGTGTGTAATGTCTTCCCTGTGGTTTTGTGTGTACAATTCCATGTGGTCTGTCTGTCTGTCTGTCTGTCTGTCTGTCTGTCTGTCTGTCTGTCTGTCTGTCTGTCTGTCTGTCTGTCTGTCTGGGCAACACCTCCACAGTCCATCCTGATCATTTAACTCTCTCTCTCTCGGCAGCGTCCAATGACCTTTCCTGCAGAAGCCCCCCCCCCCCCCCCCCCCCCCCCTCATACTACCGTCACCCTGGCAACGGCAGAGCCACTCAGTGAAGTGAGAAAACGCACGCACGCACGCACGCACGCACGCACGCACGCACGCACGCACGCACGCACGCACGCACTGTGGGTGTGCATGCACAGATATACATACGCACACACAAGCGCACGCACGTGAGTCTGTGTGTCTGGGTTCTTAGAAAGATAGAACCAATGAAAAGCATGAACAAGAGCCGGTGATTAAATAATAACTGCATCGGGTCCATTGGATAAAACATATGTTATTGTTTTTAAAGAAATGCAACCGTTTCGGTTTTGGACATTCAGGGTTTCCACCCGACATTCGACCATATACAACATGGGCAACTGGCGGCCCCCGGGGCCACATGTGGCCCCCCACCTGCACTTAATGTGGCCCGGGGGCCACATGGGACCCCCACCTGCACTTAATGTGGCCCGGGGGCCACCTGCACTTAATGTGGCCCGGGGGCCACCTGCACTTAATGTGGCCCCCTGGGCCACATGCACTTAATGTGGCCCGGGGGCCACATGGGACCCCCACCTGCACTTAATGTGGCCCGGGGGCCACCTGCACTTAATGTGGCACACACCTGCACTTAACACATTACTGCCCAGCCCTCTAGGCGAGATCGTGGTGCTGCTATAGTGCCAGAGAAAGCCACGAAATATTGCAGAGAATTAAGGGTCACTTCCGCCCCGAGCCAGAAGTGATGTATAGTCTGGATGTGCTTGCTACTAAAATAATAATAAAGCCTTAGATGTGGTGATAGAGAGCCTTGGGTCTCAATCAGGTCTGTCCTCCCAGCGGACACTGATCGTATCAGCGAGTGGGGGGGGGGGGGAGGGGAATCTCATTTTAATCAAAGGTACAGTCAATTAATTTAACACTGACTGTACCTTTGATTAAAATTGAACCGCTTAAATCCAAATGTGCTCGACGCGCGGGCTCAAAGGCCCTATATACGGAAACCCTCGGGAACTCTCCGTGCGCTCCGGGACTCGTCCGTTGTACGAAATAAAGTGTTCCGGTGACATTGGGACCCTTACGGGTCGGTTTCTTTTAATCGTTTTTTTTTTGGTTTAAATTAACACTTAAATTATGTTCAGCAAGCAGCTGTGTGTGTGTACGTTCCAGACCAACGATGACTTTGACACTCTCGGACACCAAAGCTATACACAACCATCCATACATCCATCAACCGCTTATCCGTAGTCAGGTCGCGGGGGCAACAGCTCCACCAGAAACCATTGATGTTATATAGAGACATCGAGACATAGAGACATCACTTCACATACAAAGTCTCACGAGACTTTGCAAGCTCCATGCAAGTGAATGGAGCTCGCGAGGTCTCGCGATAGACGAGACTTCATGCTTTACGGCTGGAACACAGCAACCGGGTTACTATGCAGTAAAGTGTCATGCTACACATACTTTTGACATTATGAACAGAGGATTTATACCAAAATAAATGGATTTTCGAGCGATGGAAATAAGCCCTAAAACCCAGCACCCCATTCAGGGCTTATGGTGGGGTAGGGGAAATAGCAAATAACAGACAATTGCACGAGTCTCTCCGATCCGAGTCCGAGTCGAGTAGCAAGTAATTTGGTCCAAGTCTCAAGCAAGTCTCAAGTTTTTCTGTTGTGGGCAAGACAAGTCAAGTCGAGTCTCAAGTTTTTACCCTCAAGTCCAAGTCGAGTTGCAAGTCGTCAAATCAATGAGTCGAGTCATCGAGTCTCGAGTCCAATACTCTGCCGGACAGGCCGGTTACTTAAGTTGTCCGAGTCAGCTTGTCTCAAGTCGAGTCGAGTCTGGAGTCATTGTCTTCCAAGTCAAGTCGAGTCTCAAGTTTTTATCCTCAAGTCCAAGTCGAGTTGCAAGTCGTCAAATCAATGACTCGAGTCGGACTCGAGTCGAGTCATCGAGTCTCGAGTCCAATACTCTGGCAAATAATGCGTTTTTGCACAAAGTAACACCTGGACCACTTTGGTGCGGACCTAACAACTGCAACGAAAGGTAAGAAAGCCACGTACCTCTGTCTAAATACTTCCTTAATGTCAACGAAGTCCACACCCACAACACCACAGGGAGCTCAACAAACCATGTGCAAAACCAGATTCGGCACAAACAAGTGACTAAGTTACTTTCGCTCCTATGCCACCAAAATGTGGAACGCCCTACCAACGGTCATTAAGACATGCAAATCCCTTGACTCCTTCAAAACCGCTCTCAAAGGGCACCTACGGACGGCTGCAATTCGAAATTGGGCCCCGTAAAATCTGAAATACCCCCCCCCCCCCCACCCCTTTTCCCACTCACTGTATATTTTTTTCTTTTCCCTTTTTACCTCCTTTATGATGATCTTGTAAACAAGTGTAGTGTTTTATTGGGTCGTCCACCCACAACTTTTTTTTTTTTTTGAGTTGTGCTTGAAATGTACTGTAATTCTGCAAACTGTTAAATACTGTTAAAAACTGTTCATCAATCAATCAATCAATCAATCAATCAAAAATCCATCAATTCTAGCACGAAACTCTCCCTTAATGTTGTCAGGTTAATGGTTTAGTCCCATAGGTTCCCAAACTTTTTAATGTCAAGGACCCCCAAATTGACACTAATTAGCCCGCCCATTTGAGACCCCCATTTGAAACGATTATGCCAGGGACCCCGCATGAGAGAAGATTTTTACAGCTCTAGCAGTGATTCTCAACCTGTTCATTTCAAGGACCTGTCTGTCTGTCTGTCTGTCTGTCTGTCTGTCTGTCTGTCTGTCTGTCTGTCTGTCTGTCTGCCTGCCTGCCTGCCTGCCTGCCTGCCTGCCTGCCTGCCTGTCTGTCTGTCTGTCTGTCTGTCTGTCTGTCTGTCTGTCTGCCTGTCTGTCTGTCTGTCTGTCTGCCTGTCTGCCTGTCTGTCTGCCTGTCTGCCTGCCTGCCTGCCTGCCTGTCTGTCTGCATACAGCGCTACCTTTGATGGTCTAAACCTGGCTTTGTTGACATGGCAACGGAGCGCCGGAGACAGGCACAGGGGGGGGGGGGGGGGGGGGGGGGGGAGAGAGGTGAGAGAGAGACACTGGGATGGGGAGAGAGAGAGAGCACGTATATGCACGCACGCACACACACACACTGCAGGAGCCAATGCAGTGTGCTAGCTGATGTTTACCCCCCTCTGTTTATGCTACACTGTTAAATTTAACCAGGATTTCACAATACTTTACATTATTATTTCACAATAAAATACTGTGTTCAGAATGTTACTGTGAAATCACACCATCCTCTGTGATATCACAACAAATTACTGTACTGTAACTTGTTACCAGGATTTCACAACACTTTACAATAATCTCACAATAAAATACTGTATTCAGTAATGTTACTGTGAAATCACACCAGCCTCTGTGATATCACAACAAATTACTGTACTGTAACTTGTTACCAGGATTTCACAACACTTTACAATAATCTCACAATAAAATACTACAGGTATTCAGAATGTTACTGTGAAATCACACCATCCTCTGTGATATCACAACAAATTACTGTACTGTAACTTGTTACCAGGATTTCACAACACTTTACAATAATCTCACAATAAAATACTACAGGTATTCAGAATGTTACTGTGAAATCACACCATCCTCTGTGATATCACAACAAATTACTGTACTGTAACTTGTTACCAGGATTTCACAACACTTTACAATAATCTCACAATAAAATACTGTATTCAGTAATGTTACTGTGAAATCACACCAGCCTCTGTGATATCACAATAAATTACTTTAAAGTGTTGCATTGTGGGATTGGGCGCAAAATGACATCCATTTTAAGAGGGAAAAGCAGTGAAGTGACTGTGAAGATGAAGTTATGAAGTCATGTGAAGTTCATAACTTTGCTCTGATACGGTAAGTCACCCTCTTTCTTCCCTCCACCTTACTGATAACTAGTTGTGCTGTCGTGACTCATTTAGTCTTTCTCCAGCAAATGATGTGTGCTGCTGCTACACAGTGCACACATGCTAATTGCTAACTGCATAGCAACAGAGTGCAGAGCATGTAAGGAGGTGCCTTGTTGACCACATCAACAATATAAACTCATGTAACGTTGTGTGTCTCAACATTATAAACTCATGTAACATTGTGTGTCTAGATTGACCTGTTTTTTTCCTTTTTGGCACTTATTTGACCAATGTTAGCTATATCCTATAGGCCTACACAGAGGCTACATAGAGGCTAGCAGTTTATTGGCATGGCAAATTGGCAATGCAAACGTTTTTAATGTCTGGTGTTCTGGTGAGTTGTTGATCACAGAGGATTGTTAATTAGATCAACCTGGGATTTTGTAATATGCTAAGTTGTGTGCTTGTGTGCTCTGTGCTGTGGGTAACAGTGTCCATGCTAGACAAATATCATAATCAAATCTACAATTGTCTACAAGCCATTTTCACATAGCTGATTTTGATGCTAAACATGTTTTTTGGGGACCACCCTGACAGCTCACACAACACTGAGCTTGTAGATCGGCTATTTAGAATGGCTTGTTGATTTTTATTAACACATTTTTCATTCATAGCTATTAAAATGGCTAACTAGGCTACATTTCATAATTGTGTGTGTGTGTGTGTGTGTGTGTGTGTGTGTGTGTGTGTGTGTGTGTGTGTGTGTGTGTGTGTGTGTGTGTGTGTGTGTGTGTGTGTGTATAAAATACTACAGGTATTCAGAATGTTACTGTGAAATCACACCATCCTCTGTGATATCACAACATTTTACTGTACTGTAACTTGTTACCAGGATTTCACAACACTTTACAATAATCTCACAATTAAATACTGTATTCAGTAATGTTACTGTGAAATCACACCAGCCTTGTGATATCACAATAAATTACTTTAAAGTGCTGCATTGTGGGATTGGGCGCAAAATTACATCCATTTTGAGAGGGAAAAGCAGTGAAGTGACTGTGAAGATGAAGTTATGAAGTAATGTGAAGTTCATACATTTTTATTAACACATTTTTCATTCATAGCTATTAAAATGGCTAACTAGGCTACATTTCATAAGTGTGTGTGTGTGTGTGTGTGTGTGTGTGTGTGTGTGTGTGTGTGTGTGTGTGTGTGTGTGTGTGTGTGTGTGTGTGTGTGTGTGTTTGTTTTTTCACTGTAGGTGGCACTTGCTTGGAGAACTCCCCAACCGCAAACAAATTGACTCCGGAGGAGATTTTACTTGGGTCGCAAAAAATAATGTTCATTGTAAGTAGGCTAAATAACACATCATGGGCTAAATCAAATTTGGCATAGAATAATACAAAGTAGATCTAATGTGATTGACAAATTGATTGAGGTTTGAGGTTTTAGAGGTCCTGGAGAAAGTTTGGTATCAGCGAGCTCTCTTGGATATTGTCACTGAGGTGGTTCAACCTAGCTGCAATTTGCAACACTAGATTTATTTGTATTTGTTTTAAATGGTATGAATCTAGATTTGCAATACCCTCCAATGACTGCCCATTGATCCAAATTGAATTTCCGGTCTGCTTAAACTCACCAACATGGCAGTTGTCGGGAAAGCTTGAGTGATCAATCTGCAAAGCGTTTGTTTCATAAAGATCAAGAAATTCGGTGCAGGTGAATATATTATATTTTTTGAAGGGTTGGAGTTTGTAAGCTCTCGTCGAAGGCATTGAACGGCCCTGCGTACCACCTGTTTCGAATTTGCACATAATGCAGGAAGAAGCAGCACAACCCCTTAATAAAAACGAGTGCTTCCAAACTCCAACACTTGAAAAAAATATCACGGCACAGAATTTCTTAGCAGAAAGTAGCTCATAACAGGTTCTATGGTGGATTTTTATGAAACACTCACTTTGCAGATAGAAAGAGGATAATTCAAGCTTGCCCTACAGCTGCAATGTTTGTGAGTTTAACGTTGTTTAATAGTTAGTTAGTTACTTTATTGACAAATGTATAAAACATTGGGTCCAAACAATAATAAAAATCCCATGAATCAAAAACTTTAAAAGGTACAATACATTAAAATATACAATACACAATAAAGAATCCCTTTACAACAGGAGCTTTCTATTGCTCCACTAGTGACAGGCAGGCATGTAGCATACGCAATGTCTCTCTGTTAGTGCCCACAAAGAGTGAGCTCAAATCAATACCCTCATGTCCATATTTCGCTCTGATATTTTGTGTGAGGGGACACACCAGTATGTGCTGTTCGTTTTGTATACCAGTCTCACATTGGCAAAACCGCTGTTCAGGTGGTATGCGGCTCCATCTTCCCATTTCCACACGCAGTCTATGAGCGGACAACCGAAACCGTGTAAAGGTTATCCTCAAATAGTCCTCAATGTAAGGTGTACTGCTGGTGCTGGTATAGAGTGGGTGAATAAATAGATCTGGATTGATGGCTTGGTATGTCTTATATCTTGTTCCCTCTTTGGATTGTAATTTATGAATCATGTCCCTTCGGTCACTCTCAATATGTTGTTTTTCCATTATCTCAGATAAATGAGAATACATGACTTGGTTCTACAAGCAGAATGGAAATTCGATTTGGATCAATTGGCTGTCATTGGATGGTATTGCAACTCCAGATTAATAGATTAATCCCCTTATAAATGCATCTAGTGTTGCAAATTGCGGCTAGGTACAACCAGCAGCTCTCTTAACAGTTTTATTTTTCACTGTAGGAAGCACCACGGCTTGCTCGGACGACTCTCCAATCGCTGACGAATTGACAACGGCGACACCACTCCCTTCATCCCTCACTTCCATCTCTTCAATGACTGTGTATGTCTCCTCCGTGTGTATTTCAAGGTTTCTAGCTCACAATAGGAACCAAATACTTCTGGGTTGATGGCTAAAAACAGTACGTGGGAAGTCAGAAATTAATGAGAGTAGAGCAAACGCATTATTGATTTTGTTATTTCCATGGGATCTTCTGACTAAGCAATGCATTAAAAATACCCACCCTATCCTTTAAGATTATTACAGATTTTGTGACATACTATGTTGTTGTTTTCTTTCTATATGTTTTTGTTGGGGGGAATACTGTGTGCTGTAGTAATTGATTCATGTTTGACATTCTCCGTTCTTTCAGATAATGAATCAAGACATAAAGGAGGCAGTTTCTGTTGAAACCCTGGCTTCCCTGCTGGAAGGGTTTGAAGAGCTTGGTGTGGACCAATCCAGTATCGAAAATTGCTGGTATTTTTATCTTCATCTGAGCATTAGTGGGTGGCGATGGAAAGTTGGTCTATAATAGCAGAATGGTACAAGTTACACCATTTAATAATTTTGCTTGACAAACTGATTTTTTTTTTCTCCAGCAAGTATACTTCATCTACCTCTTCCCCTCTCTATCTAGTATTCATCATTTGTTGCATCTGCTTACGTGTAGGACTGTTGCTGTCGCCTCTCCAACCCTCACAAGTAAGTGTAAGGTTTAAGTTTAAACCTGTGGCTGCACTAGACTATAGTTCACGTTTACACTAAATCACATTCATTCACATGTTGACAATGTTCCCTATGATTCCAGTGGACTGTCTTTTACGCACTATGTTGAATCTATACTACCATAGTATGTTACAGTTATGTCTTAATTTACAGGCATGTGCCACAGCTGCTGATGTGCAGAGGACAGATAAATTACTGAGCACCCACTGCTTGATCCTGCTTGATTGTCCAAGGTAGGCCTACTGTTGATCTGGATTTTATCACAGTATCAACTCACATGTTGCTGATCATATAAATTCTGCTCTTGTTCATTTAGCATTTCACCTCTTTACAATCTCACATAATGGGTACCCATTGTGTACCCACTGTTTAGGTGATATGATGCAGCCTAGGGCCTGGATGCTGTCTATTGAAGAACAAGTGGTGATGGGACCACACAATGGGATCATCAATGGGATATCTGCGGTTTTCGCGAGCTGCTACAACTTCCATCTGCAGTATCCTGAGGATGGCACGTGCACTCTGGAGTTTTCCAAAGGTATTGTAACACTGAAATTAACATTGTACTGGATTGCTTGCAACATTGATACTTGTATACTTGTATCAATGTTGCTTAGATTTCAGTACTACTTTCTTTCTGTGGTGTAGGGTTTACACCACTGCATGTGCCTTGTATAAATGATGCAATATATAAAACTATGTAAAACTAAAAGTTGTTGTCTTGCCTTATTGTTTACAGGTGCTTCTTGGGCATTAACCCTGAGAGAGGCTCCAAATCGAAGAAGCGTGGAGTATCAACCCATTCAACCCATACGTGAGCATGTGAAAACCTGTGGACTTTGAATGGTTGATAATGATGGTATTCAGGACCCCAATATGAGACGCACTCATACCATTTTGAGAAAACCTGTGGACTTTGAATGGATGTTGATGCCCTACTCTCGTTTGTCTAACTCCACCAGCCATTCTTATCTGGATATGTAAAATTGCCTATGATTTGTGTGTGCATGTGTGCGCGTACATGCATGTGTGTGCGTGTGTGTGTGTCACTATTACTAATGGTGGTAAAGTGTTTTTGTTAGTTTTTTACTCCATTTAAGAAACAGTTCAGCCAAAACTCAAAATGTAGTATCTACTTAACACCATGCTGAATTGCTGATTCAAGGTCAGGTGATTTATAGTCCACAAAAACTGCTGGAATTTCACAGGAAAACTGTGTTGCAGCCTCCTCCTAAATACTGAAGTCAATGACGACCAGTTTTCATACTGCAGTAGGGCCTATGCTGGTCTGGTGTAATCCAAACTCCAGGAGTGTTTGTAGACACTCGTGTGAAGTGAGTGGTGCAACTCCGTGTGGGGGTTCCGGGGGGGGGGGGGTTCCAGACCCCCAGGAACGCACCCTGGGGGCCGGGCCGGTTCCGGGCGCGCCGCCCGAGAAATGACAGAGTTACCGTGTGGCGGTCCCTCTACTGTACCCTCTACTGTACTGTACTACCCACCCACACACATAGCTCCGTAAGGGAGTGGTTTGCACCACTCAAAAATCTCCACTCTCCAATCTCCTGAGTATAGCAGGGCTTTATGTGAGACTGATGTGGTTGTTCTTTGTCCATTTGAAATGTTGCACGTTGCACTTTAATTGTTTAATAAAAAGTTTAAATTAATAAAGTTTTGTTTTTCTTTTAGCAGATCCGCAAAGCATGTTTGTGTATGTATGGTAAAATCACAGTTAAAAATTTAATTTTACAATACTTTACTGTATTAGATATAATGTCAATTTACAGTAAATTACATTACTTTCACAGTAATGGTAATAATATATACAGTAAATAACTGTACTACATACTGGTAAATCACAGTAAATGACATTACTTTCACAGTAATGGTAATAATATATACAGTAAATAACCGTACTACATACTGGTAAATCACAGTAAATGACATTACTTTCACAGTAATGGTAATAATATATACAGTAAATAACTGTACTACATACTGGTAAATCACAGTAAAATGACATTACTTTCACAGTAATGGTAATAATATATACAGTAAATAACTGTACTACATACTGGTAAATCACA
>NW_027638023.1:0-8474 GCF_951216825.1 Electrona antarctica | reverse complement strand
TAACCTACGAGCGCTACAAGCTTGTAGATCTGCAATTTTTTTAAATTGTGAAAACGCCGGGTGTAAATAAATGAATATAAATGAATATATATATTTCCTCACAGTAAACGTTTGGAACTCAAAACTCAATTTAGCTATTGAAAAAATAGCAGATCTACAAGCTCATAGCGCGCCACCGAGGTGGCGCGCTACAAGCTTGTAGGTCTGCTATTTTTGAAAAATCGTGAAAATGTGGCACACATCTTTGAATATATATTTCGTTTTTAACTCAAATCTTTGCTTCTGAGGGGTCCCTGGAACAACATATTTTCAGATGGGGGTCGGTGGCCAAATACATACAATTTTGGGGGGTCTTTGACATGAAATATTGAGCACCACTGACTGATACAGAAACATGAGGTATTTCAGAAAACTGTCAGACTTTAGAAGACATTTTTTAAATGTCGACGTCAGGCCTAAATGGCTTAATGCCCTGACGCTGACAGATAGAGAAGCGTGACAGCGAGCGGCCTCGTCACATGAGGACACTCGTTCACCATAATTGCAAAGACCGCCGCAATCTAACTACAAATGCACCAGATCTCTGGGCGTGTACATCTGTCTCAGTCTGTACGTCACGCTGTCCGTGTGTCCCTCACATTATCTCCAGAACCGCCCGACCAATTAACTTCAAACTGTGTGTGTGTGTGTGTGTGTGTGTGTGTGTGTGTGTGTGTGTGTGTGTGTGTGTGTGTGGTTGTGTGTGTGTGTGTGTGTGTGTGTGTGTGTTGTGTGTGTGTGTGTGTGTGTGTGTGTGTGTGTGTGTGTGTGTGTGTGTGTGTGTGTGTGTGTGTGGGAAGTAGGGTCAGATCGGCAGTTGTCCGTTAACCCGATATTGAAATTGCTTAACCCATTTAGGCCTGAGGACGATTCTACAAATGTCTTCTAAATCCTGACAGTTTTCTTGAAAAATCCATGTTTCTGTGTCAGTTGTTCTCACACATTTTCATGTCAAGGACCCCCAAAAAATATATGCAATTGGCCGCCGACCCCCCCATCTGAAAATATGTTGTTCTAGGGACTGCCCCAGACGCAAAGATTTGAGTTAAAAAACGTTTGCGACGAAAGAATATATATCCAAAGATTTGCGGCACATTTTCAAGATTTTTAAAAAATGTAGCAGCTTGTAGCAGACCTACAAGCTGCTGTAGACCTACAAGTTCATAGCGCGCCACTCGGTGCGCGTGCTATGAGCTTGTAGATCTGCTATTTTTCAATAGCTAAAGTAGAAACAGAATGCAGGGGTATGATGATGATGTTATGTGCATACCCTCTATCGTTTCTATATAGTGTCTATATATAATATATAGATATGAAGGACTGTTTTTATTTCATCTCTCTCTGTCACCAACCCAAGCAGCCCCCACCTCAGACACAATATGTTATGTGAGAAAGGCTGTGCACATTCAGGACACACGATGAGGACAGCTAGGAGATGAGATTGGACAGGCGAGAATGTTCATGTTTAAGTGCAGATAAAGCCTCCTCTCTCCTCGCCAGGGCCCTGTCCTGGAACGTAGCCCCCACCCCTCCCCCCCTCCCCCCACGAACAGACTGGACATAAACACTTTGACACCTACAAGCCCTTTGATGTACTGTTAGGGGTGTTTAAGGGATTATGTCAACATTAGGGGATCAGCTTGCGAGTTTCACGCAGACACAAAGACTAAACAGTTTGAGAGATGGATATCAGAGTTTTTCTATATCCAGTCCCACAGCAGATGTGTGTGTGTCTGTTTCTCTATGTTTCCCTATATGCCAGTTATTTTGTTTATACATCTTTTATTTAACATGGGTATTTGTTTTCCTGTTAATTAGACCTGAAGACGATTGTATCCAAAAAACGTACGCTCTGAAAGAATATATATTCAAAGATTCGCACCACATTTTCAAGGTTTTTCAAAAATAGTAGACCTACAAGTTCATAGTGCGGGCACTCGGTGCCGCGCTATGAGCTATTTTTCAATAGCTAAAGTATAACATAATGCTTAGTTAAAACACCAAAAGGGGTTCCCGCCCAAAATGGGTTAACCACTCACTTAAACCCTATTGTCTCACAAGAATAGTGGAAAAGAGTTGTGAGCTTGTAGATTTGCTATTTTTTTTAAATTGTAGACATTTGTAATCTTTTAATGGCAATGCCCCAAAATATGGATGCCAGGTTGAAAGTGATTAAATGAATTAAAAGCTAAAATAAAATCTTGAATAAACTAAATCTAAAAACGGCTCATAAAACTCAACTGTTTTTCATGAACCAATTCATTTCTCTGTTGCTCTGCTGGCACATGGTTCGTCATGAGTCCTAGCTCCAGCCTTCAACTGCCTCTGCGATGCATATTATTGCCCCCCAGGCAGAATAAGTCTGGCCCCTCTCCATTGTGGGAGGACTTTGCAGACCCAAACTCTAGCGTATAGGACCAACCAGATTCCTCTGGAACCAGGCTATAACCATCCAGGGCCCGTTATGCAAATATGGGGCGGGACATTGCAAGAGATTTGTTTCCTTTTTCACAACAAAGATGGATGCAGCCATAGCAGTATAAACGGGACATCTGTGCTCGTGCTGGCTAAATATGGCATTAAAAAAATTGTGAATTTCTATCGAATATCTTAGTTACAATGAAATTGAACTGAGATGCATTACACCCCGGTCACCACCAGGCCCCCTGTGTCCCCACTGAGATGCACTAAACCCTGTGTCCCCACTGAGATGCACTAAACCCTGTGTCTCCACTGAGATGCACTAAACCCTGTGTCTCCACTGAGATGCACTAAACCCTGTGTCCCCACTGAGATGCACTAAACCCTGTGTCCCCACTGAGATGCACTAAACCCTGTGTCTCCACTGAGATGCACTAAACCCTGTGTCTCCACTGAGATGCACTAAACCCTGTGTCCCCACTGAGATGCACTAAACCCTGTGTCTCCACTGAGATGCACTAAACCCTGTGTCCCCACTGAGATGCACTAAACCCTGTGTCCCCACTGAGATGCACTAAACCCTGTGTCTCCACTGAGATGCACTAAACCCTGTGTCTCCACTGAGATGCACTAAACCCTGTGTCTCCACTGAGATGCACTAAACCCGGGCATACAGTTCATGGTGACGGCCTGGGAGCCCCAGAGCACTCAAGTCAAGCGGGGTGCGCTGCTCTGATTGGTTGTTGTTGTAGGTCTAACCAATAGACCATTGAGAAGGACGAGAGTATTATCCACGCAGTGATATCAGTCTGGCTACGCGAGGCGAGATGAGTCCTGCACCTCTGGCCTGGTCTGGGGGGGGGGGGGGGGGGGGTTTCGTTGACTCAGCGTGGGAATAGCGACTTCTTACGTCCCCTTTCCGCTTCGCCCCATTAATCGATTAGCGCCCCTTACTCGCCGTCACCGTCTTCCTATCGACTGCACAGTAGTGCATTGTGGAGGAAGAGGCAATTACATTTCCAAGCATTCAGCACAGCGAACACAGACGGTAGACTGTCTGACTGACTATGCTCTCTCTCTCCTTTCTGTCTCTGCTGGCCTCTTCTCCTCCTCGACGGGGGCCGATAAATGTAACAAATGACTGACATGACCCAAGTACCCTTCTATTTAGAGAAAACCAAATAATCCTCCTGTCTGGTGGGGGGGGGGGGGGGGGGGGGTCATGAATGATGAGCGATTCGGGGCTGTCCGGGAGGACTGTAGTGTTGTTGGTCTGATTATACAACACCTCTGCTGGCTTCACTAAATTGCTGATCAACGTTGGCTCGTCCGTGTGTCTTGTCAAATACGTGACCAGGTTTGAAAGGGCAGATCAGGGTCTACAGGAAATAACGGGGCACATGCATTAATCTCAGGGTTGTTTAAATTCCCTGTGGCAGAGGAGGCTGAAAAACAGCAAAAAAAATAAATAAAAAAAACACGCACATCTACAACCCATTAGACTGGGCACCGGATTAAAAAAAAACGGTCATAGTTCTGCACACCAATTTCTGCTCCCAGACATATCTTTTTACTTAAAGCGATAACGTTCAGAGCCAAAGCTCTTCCTCAGACCTCCTGAACGCGGACAGATATATGGGATACCTGTGGTGAGGACCAGGTGGTCCATAGAGGGTGTGCACGTGCATACAGTGAGTGGCAAATCGAGTGGCAAAGTGAGTTTAACATCGGTTTAATGCAGGGATGTCAAACTCAAATACACAGTGGGCCAAAATAAAGAAATCGGTCGAGGTCGAGGGCCGGACTGTGTTTCAACACACGGGCACCGCGGTCATGAGGACGTCCCAGGCAAACAGCAAAAAAGTAAATGCATTTAAAACTGAAAATGCATTATTATTAAGCTCAGTTTCCTGTTCTATGATCCTCACCAAGCACTGATTTCATAGTATGAGATATGTGCCAATGCACTCGCAGTGAATTGTCGGACTTGTAGAATTATGGTGGTCCGTGCAATATACCAGAGGGCCAGTTCTAATACTAATTAAATATCATCCCGCGGGCCAAAGATAATTCATCCACGGGCCTGATTTGGCCCCCGGGCCTTGAGTTTGACATATATGGTTTAATGCAATCAGACTTTTCTGTTTGCATGTACAGGTATGGGCTGTCAAGGCCAGAAAGTCGTTTTTTGCCACTCAGTAGGTGTTCCCGCGTTGTGAGCTTGTAGATCTGCTATTTTCAGCATGCAACCAAGTGTAAAATGACTTATACAGTCTTGTCCACTAGTCCCTTCCTAGCATTTCTAGTCTAGTTTTTAGCTGTTGACGAAGTCGTCAATACATTTAGTCTTAGTTTTAGTCATCATAGCTTAGTTTTCATATAGTATATTTAGTTTTCGTCAGTGAAAAATGGTAGTCGACGAACATTTTTCATCTTAGTTTTAGTCGACACAAACAACACTGCTGTTGAGAAATACGAGGGGATGTTTAGTTGCCTGGTGGAACTTCGCTGCATCGTGGCACGCTGCATGCTTGTAGATCTGCCATTTTTACTTTATTCATTTATTTTAATAATTTGACAATCTTCGCCTGTTCAAAATAGGGACACCGGGTTGAAAGTCATTCAATTAAACCTAAGGATCAGATGAAAACACTAGTTTGTTCATAGTGTAAAAACCTTTCCTGTTCCAGTGGAATGAAATTTAACACATTTAGGCCTGACCTCAAAAATTTTAAAAAAAATCTTCAAAATCCTCCAGTTTTCCGAAAGAAATATTTTCACGATTTTTCAAAAATAGCAGACCTACAAGCTCGTAGCGCGCCACTCGGTGGCGCGCTATGAGCTTGTAGGTCTGCTATTTTTCAATAGCTAAATTACAACAAAATGGGTTAAAGGAGCATTCAGTGATTTGGGTGATTTGGACAACCACCCGGTCCGCCCCGGTAACAAAATGTGCACATGCACACGCTCTACAGTGGGGGGAAGTGCAACAGGCGAACAGCATGTGCCCCCACTCAGTCATGATTGGAGGAAGGCCCCTCTCATCCTGATTGGATGAAGGCTTTGCCACCCGCCACCAAAACTGAAACTAGGGTTTTTTGACCCCAGGGGCTCACTGGGGACAGGGAGAAACTCCTTATATGGTCAGCACACTCTATGGTAGGGAGGATTATTCAAAAAAAAAGAAAAAATAAGTGATATTTGAATGAAGTGAAATCACTGAATATACCTTTAAAGGCATGATCCACTTACTGGAGCATTTGGTTTGCAAAACAAAATGCCCGGCATGTATTCACACACAATATTTAATAAGTACAGTTGAGTTGAGTTGTGGTGTGGAAGGGTCTGTGGCTTCAAAGAGAGCAACATGCATGCTGAATCATCTGCCATGCCAAACGTCCACCAGTCGACCCTCCGTTTGACCGTTTCACACCCAGCGTTGGCTCTCTCTGCTGCCCCATTAACCCATTTAGGCCTGACGTCGAAATTTAAAAAAAATGTCTTTTTAAAATGTATTTTTTTCTGAAAAACCTCATGTTTCTATATCAGTGGTTCTCAATATTTACAATTTACAATTTACAATTTAGGCATTTAGCAGACGCTCTTAATCCAGAGCGACTTACAATAGGCAAGAACAAAAAGCATGGGAATACATCACATATGTAACAAAATGCATTTATCGCGAAACATGCGTAAGCTAAGACCGTGACTAGAACATATCTATATAATGACACTATACATATAAACTATAAGTAGAACATATCTATATAATGACACTATACATATAAACTACACATATGTGCTATACTATGCTGTACAATATTTCATGTCAAGGACCCCAAACATTATATGTAATATGCCGCCAACCCCCCATTTGAAAATATGTTGTTCCAGGGGACCTCTCCAGAAGCAAAGATTTGAGTAAAAAAAAAACGGAAACTCTGCTAAGGAATATATATTCAAAGATTTGAGGCACATTTTCACGATTTTTCAAAAATAGCAGACCTACAAGCTCATAGCGCGCCACTCGGTGGCGCGCTATGAGCTTGTAGATCTGCTATTTTTCAATAGCTAAAGTATAACGTAATGCTAATGTTGTGGAAGGTCTGTGGCTTCAAAGAGAGCAACATGCATGCTGAATCATCTGCCATGCCAAACGTCCACCAGTCGACCCTCCGTTTCACACCCAGCGTTGGCTCTCTCTGCTGCCCCATTAACCGCTCAGTGGGAGTGGGAGGAGTGTGCCAGCACTGGTTTAGGGCCGGCACCCAGGCACTGGCAATCAGGATGCAATGGAACGCAGCTGTGTGTGTTGGGCTTCGTCCCCTAGGAATGGTGGCCCTAATCCATTGAAGTTGTTTTCTTTTGTTCTTTTTGAGTTTTTTTTTCCTTTTCTTTATTGTGGGAGGTAGGAAAGGAAGCAGGATGTATAAGATATACCTTATATCTTATGATAAGCTACAACAGATACAAGTACAAGTATGTCCAGAGAGATGGACATTCTTTGTAAGGTATTTTCTGAGAAAAAACAAAACAAAAAAAACACTTTGTTTTACTTTCAACCCATTTGCAGGCTGAATGCCCTCCCCAACCTAACCTTTTTTTTTTTTATATGTTTTTTTTTTTGTGGCTTTCGCCTTTATTTTATATTTTTTATAGAGGGACAGACAGTAGGCTGAGGTGGGGGAGAGATGGGGGAGTGACATGCCGTGAAGGCCGTCGGGATCGGGAGTCGAACCCGCGGCACACTGCCAGGATCGGGCTACCGGCCAAGGTGCCTGGACCGCTGAGCCACGGCCCAGGCCCCCCAACCTAACCTTAACCACAGCAAAACCATGCGTAGCCCATTTAGACACCTATACGTTGTTCTACCTTTCAAGTCGGGAACACCTCTGTGTGGTGTTGTTGCTGCTTATGGCAACAATTTGAAGGTTTCCAGAAAACTCGGGTCAGGATTTAGAAGTTGTTTTCGGCCTCAGGTCTAAATGGATAAAGAAATAATTTAATAAACTCATGTCTAGACTTAAACATATTGGGCCCATTCACTAAGCCGTTTACACCCATATTTTGGACTTTTCCCAAACTTCCCACGTTAGTAGTGTAGAATAAGGTATTCTAATGACATGCAGCAAGCTTTGGTCCCATGTAAGTCTGCATCCGATTCCGAGCAGACTTCATGAGAAAGAGCGTCCCTCCACAAAATTCACAGACAAAAAAAAAGATGACTGAATCAGACTATACTAACGTGGGAAGTTTGGAAAATTCCTTTACTCCCAAGATATGGGTGTAAACAGCTTAGTGAATCGGACCCAAGAATGTTCCGTTAAAACGAGAATTGACACAAGAACCCCTTTAATACAAACCACTGATACTACCACAACTGCACCTCAAGTTCCAAAACAATGTTTGGCATTTAAAGTCAAAACGGAACCAGATGGAAGTACCAAAAACTTAAAGTCCACCAAACTCAACGTCTAGAAGTAACGCGTCCAATTGCACAGACTCCACACACCACATGTTGAAAGTAACGTACGCTTGTGATTCTTAACACTTTAGATTTTACACTTACACTACTTTGCACCCTGGTTCTGTCGCTAACCCAATATTCCCCTACATCTCCTACAGGCGTGTTGTTTTCCATTTTCTACCCACCACTATGTGAGAAGAAGACATTACGACCAATTGGACCAGTTTATGACCCACATGCACCAACGGCAACTCCTTTTTTACTGCGCCACAAGCATGCTCTCATTTAGTTTGGTTTTTTTCCTGGGTTTTTCTCTGGCTGCTTTCAATTCGGTCCCATTGAGATGTTGTTGTTGTTGTTGTTGTTGGTTTTATTTTTTACCAGATGCACCGCGTCATTACCAAGAGGGTTCTTTATAGGAAGCCGTGGTATGTACGTTAGAGCTGCGGTCGGGAGAAAGCAGCAGTGTTGATTTCGTCGACTGAAAATGTCCGTCGACTACCTTTTTTCACTGACTGGAAACTAAATGGAAACTAAGCTATGATGA
>NW_027638024.1:0-5872 GCF_951216825.1 Electrona antarctica | reverse complement strand
GGGGGGGGGGGGGGGGGGACTGAGCACCAGTGGTGGAAAAAGGAAAAAGTACTCAAAAAGTATCAATACGGTTATTAAAGTAAAAGTTCGGAATTAAAAATGTACCTGAGTAAAAGTACAAATGTATTGCCATCAAAAAGTACCAAAAGTAGAAAGTACTCTTTATGCAGAATGTCTCATTTCAAGTTTGTTTAAACATATTTTGAAAATAGCAGATCTATAAACTCACAATCCGACGCATTGTGAGCTTGTATACATCGGCTATTTTCAAATGGCCAAAATGGGCTGAAGTGGTTAATGTATGTTTTGTAATAATAGTAAAAGAAACTACTAACGTTTTCAAATCATTAGTAGTGGAGTAAAAGTACAATATTTGCCTCCGAGATAGTGGAGTAGAGGTAAAAGTATACTGGCTAGTACAAATACCTCAAAATTGTAGTACAGTACTAAAGTAAATGTACTGAGTCACTTTCCACCAGTGGCGAGGGCGTATATATATATAAGCTCTGCAGCACGGGAGACCAGCCAAGGGTTTTATACCAGAGTGCCAATATAAGCTCCAATCTCCCTCCACCAAAAATAGCAGATAATTAAAAAAAAGAAACGCGAGATGCTTATCATTCTTATCGCGCACGCAGTGCCGCATGTAAAATTCAAAATGGAATTTATACCCTGACATTCAATTTACCCAAAAAAATAAATAAAAAAAGCAATAAATAAATCATAACGCACGCATACCGCCGCCACCCCTTATTACCCTCGATAATTATGCATATGTATTAGTTCGGCCTCATTCTCTATATGGTGTGTGTGTGTGTGTGTGGGGGGGGGGGGGGGGGGGGGGGGAATTACATTAGACTCAGCTTACGTTGGCCTGGATTCTATATATATTTATACCGGTATATGTGCAGTGGGGTGGGGTGGAGCAGTATTTGTTAGAAGCGGTGGTGTCGCTTATGCTTCCTTCACAGGTGTTACCGATGATACTAACGAAGGCTCTGTTCCCGTTGGTGGTTCTCAAACGTTTCAAGGACCCGTATGGGGTCAACAAAATGAGGAATATATATATAGCAGCCCCTCAAAAAACACCATAATCCACTCCTATATCACTCACCGGCCTGGTTGGTGGTGATGTTGACGGCCGAGTACTGCGGCGTGTAGGGGCTCTTGCTGGACACGCCGTTGACCGCCTGGATCTCGAAGCTGTACTGCGTGTGCGCCTGCAGGTTGCGCACCGTCACGCGCCGCTGCGTCAGGCCCAGGTGGCGCGGCGTCACGTCCACGTTGTCGTCGCAGCGCGAGCACACGCCGCGCTCGGGCAGGCACTTCTTGCAGATGACGTTGTAGAAGATGTCGTCGCGGCCGCCCGACTCGCGCGGCTCGCTCCACTCCAGCACCAGCGACGTCTCGTTGACGTTGGAGATGACGCTGCGCGGTGCCGAGGGCACGGCTGTGTGCGGGGGAGGGGGGAGAAGGTCAAGTTTAGGCGGGAAGGTTTGGTTAGCTCATTCGCTGCCAGATTAAAGTAGCAAAGTAGCAAAGTGGCAAATGGGTAAAACGCACCCCCCCAAAAAAATGTCTATAGGGGCCACAATCTGCATTTAAAGAAGCATTTCCTATAGAAGCTTTGTCATTGGTTGATTTGCCTGTCTACTTCCTGATTGGTTAGTCATTTCTGTTTCGACCAATGACAAAGCTTCTAAGAAAATCTTTGAATGCCGATTGTGGAGCCTAGATGTGTCACAGAGACTACATTTGTTTTGTTTTTTGTTTTGTTTTTGGGGGGGGGGGGGTGATTTACCCATTGCTGGCTGTCAGAATACCAAAAAAATAACAACAGAAGCTAATGTTGTAAGCTATAACTGGAACTACAGGAAATTAAACCATAACAAAAAACACAGTGAGCCAACGAATGACTGACAATGGCGTCTAATTACAATAAATGATGTGCTATGGACAAAATATATTTGTGGATAATTGTTGTTGGGTTTGCACTCAAATATTGTAATTATTCTTCTGCCACCTGCACACGCTTCAAAACATTCAAATTGTTTTGTTCGTTTACTTGGCAGAAGCAATAATACAAAAACAATTTACAAACGAGTAAATTGGAGTCGTCTGCTCTGTGTTATTATATTCCCTTCTTCACAGACTAACAGCGGCACATTTGTTCTTTCCTCAGAACAAGAAAGAGACTGTCGCTCGCTTACGGTGTTCTTTAAAGGCGAAACAGAGTTCAGAATGGAACTGCAGCTATAGCTGCTTCGTTCCGGTGCGTGTGTGTGTGTGTGTGTGCGCGCGTATGCGTGTGTGCAAGGTGCCTGAGGGGACAAGCAAGAGAGAGAGAGAGAGAGAGAGAGAGAGAGAGAGAGACCATTGGCAGAGGTCTGGCAATTCTTATCCAATTACTGGTGCCTTATCTCCTGCCTCACTGTGGGAGAATCAAACAATCCCACAACAGGAAAAAAAAGACCTTCTCTCTCTCTCTCTCTCTCTCTCTCTCTCTCTCTCTCAGTCTCTCAGTCTCTCTCTCTCTCTCTCTCTCTCTCTCTCTCTCTCTCTCTCTCTCTCTAGCAGATAAATAAATTCCCCCACTCTGTATGGAAGAGGTGGCAGCTGTGAGAGGGGATATAGGCTCCGCCGCGGGGGGGGGGTGGAAGTCACCTGATAATGGCCTTGTTGTGCGTGCGTGCGTGTGTGCGTGCGTGCGTGCGTGCGTGCGTGCGTGCGTGCGTGCGTGCGTGCGTGTGTGTGTGCGCGCGGTGCAGTGTTTGCCGTCTGCGTGACCGCAGTGGGAAAGGACTAAGTGAGGTCCGATAAAGACCGGTGAGAGAGGTCGCAGGTCAGGGAAGGCAGTTGATAACCATTTTTTTCTTCTCCTCGGAGACGGACTGCTTCAAAAAGCTGCCGCCATGCCCAGAACGCATGAGATAAAAGTGTTGTCAATGTTTGGCCATGTGTGTATGTAGGCTACTGCATATGTACACTCCTCCGTGTTTAAGGCCACTGAGATACGGTGTGGTTTGGTCCAACCAATGCAGAATAAGTGGATGAAGCCTGCTTTATCCCATTTTTAGGACTTATAAAAACATCTTAAAAAATTCTGACCTAACTTTTCTGAATAACTTTATTCTTTACTCAAACATTTCACAAAACCTCCAAAAGGGGGTTCCCGTCCAGAATGGGAAAAACACCAAAAGGGGGTTCCCGTCCAGAAGGGATAAAGCAGTTTTGCGCGCCAAAAATAGCATAATTATTTGGTATTTAGGTGTAAAGGTGCCTATTTGTACAACACTGACAGGCCGTTCAGTTTTCCCGTCTCTAGCCTGGACTGAGGTCAGTCAGGTTGGACTGTAGCCACCATGCTGTCGGGCAGAAACCTCTCATCTCCATATTTTAACTTAAAACTTGTATTTGTTTTGCTTGTTCGTAAATTGATGCTCTACTTGATCGACCTACAGCGTCCCACAAAAGCATCAAACAGCAGATCTACAAGCATCAAACAGCAGATCTACAAGCATCAAACAGCAGATCTACAAGCTCGGAACGTGGCGCGTCAGCTTGTCGATCTGCTTTGTATATGAATTTAAATCTTGAAAAGTAACAGTTTTGGACATAATGAGGTTTCCCCACCCGACAGAGGCGACATACTGTACACGCCATTTCCCAGAGGAAACGCCGTCTGCAATTACGTAAGTATAGCATTTGTGTCATGCACCGTATGGGAACCGCATACATTGGCTCTAGCACATGTTTACAGTCAACAAATCTCCCGTCTATGTGTCCCAAACCTCGGGGAACCACAAAAACACATTTCCCCAGGGACCACCGCCGACTTAACCCATTCAGGCCTGACGTCGAAAAAAAAAAAAAAAAAGTTTTCTAAATAATGACAATTTTCGGAAAGATTTGAGGCACATTTTAACGATTTTTAAAAAATAGCAGACCTACAAGTTCATAGCGCGCCACTCGGTGGCGCGCTATGAGCTTGTAGATCTGCTATTTTTCAATAGCTAGATTACAACATAATGTGTAAAACACCAAAAGGGGTTCCCGCCCAAAATGGGTTAACTGATCCATGTAACACGGCGGTTCTCGAACCATGTGGTCCGGGGGACCACCAGGGGCCCTTTGAGGCGGTTCCAGGTGGTCCCTCCCTATAGCCCTTGGTCCAGTGCGTTATTTTATGGCCAAAAAGTACATCATACAGAGAAGCTCGGGTGCTGAGACGCTTCCCAGCCTGCATGGAGAATAGACTTTCGCCAACACAAAACAGGCTTTGTTTCGCTGCTTAGCGAAGTGGTTTAGTTTAGTTTTTTTTTGTTGGACCCCTCGCACGGCAGTGGAATTTTCACCCGGTGAGCAGCAGAGGATTTCATGCTGAGAACTGGCCAACGCACTGGACCAGGGCTAAGAGTACCAAATGGACCCTTATAGAGGTATCTTTAACTCTTGAGAGTTCAATTATTGTTAAACATCTGCATTACTTAATGTAGTCTACACAAGAGAATGTAGAATAATTGTTATTTTGATCAACGTTTGCCTGTTATCGCTCCTACGTAGTACCACGTCAACACAGCACGGAATTGTGGACAAAATATTATCCAATGATAACAAAATATTCTACGTTTTGGGTCTGAGAGGCTACATAATCTCATCGAATGGTGGTCCGTGGCTCAAACGCCGAATGAATAATGGACATGGAAGTTTGAAAACCACCAATATAACACAAGTGAAATGAACACATATAGTCGTAGTGTTAGCTTACTGGTGCACGGCGAGTCGGGAGAGTCGGTGTCGGAGCGGTAGTAGCCATTCTTGCACGGACACAGGCTGGCCGCGCCCGAGCTGGTGCGGCTGTTGGCCGGGCACGGGGCGCAGAAACCCTCGCCCTGCTTGGACTTGAAGGTGCCAGGGCTGCAAGCTGATGGTGTGGGGGGAGAGAGAGGGGGAGAGAGAGGGAGAGAGAGAGAGAGAGTTACGATTAAGACGAAAGCTTTACAAATCAAAATCGTGTGGAATCAGGCGATGCAGCGCACCACATGGCGGCTTCTATGGAATTGCAATTTCGAGCTATAGACACGTCTCAGGCGCTTTCTTACAACATATAACGTTCAAATACAACAATATGACCTCACGCTCTGAAGCACGACTGCAATCGTACGCCAGTCACTTAGGAAGGATAGTATAGTTGACCAATGTGGTGTGTGAGTCATATATCATATGGCCGATATTTCATGTTAGTGATTAGAAACACCCCGTTTCTGTTTACAATTTCTAGAATGTATCCGTGGATTTTTCTTTTTGTCTGGTGGGTTTTAATTCCCACTTCTCTGGAGAGTATACAGTAGAGCCTGGGCAAACTGCACGCTGAAAAAGGAAGTGCATTTCTCCCCGCCCGCCGGCCCTTTTTCTTCCCTCGGTTCTCGCTCTTTTAAGCGGCGCATGCTGCCGTTTGCACGCCGCCGTGCGTGCGTGCGTGCGTGCGTGCGTGCGTGCGTGCGTGCGTGCGTGCGTGCGTGCGTGCGTGCGTGCGTGCGTGCGTGCGTGTGTGCGTGCGTGCGTGCGTGCGTGCGTGCGTGCGTGCGTGCTCACACGGTCAGCCTTGTCAGCCCACATTACACACACGGCCCTCAGAGCCACGACGACGCAACGCTGGCACTGAGCTTTCATCCCACGCCGGCGGTCGAGTGCTCTCAAAAATACAGAAGTTTAACCCATTGAGATCTGGAACGCATCCATGTCACGTTAGCGTTTAACCACATTAACCCATTTTGGGGCGGGAACCCCTTTTGGTGTTTTAAACATTGTTATAATTTAGCTATTGAAAAAAAGCAGATCTACAAGCTCATAGCGCGCCACCGAGTGGCGC
>NW_027638025.1:87500-89917 GCF_951216825.1 Electrona antarctica | reverse complement strand
TGCATACCACTCCCCTTCATTTCCATACCACGCACCTTTATTTGCATGCCACGCCCCTTCATTTGCATAAACCAATCCCCTTCATTTGCATACCACTCACCTTCATTTGCATACCACGCACCTTCATTTGCATAAACTAATCCCACAGAGTAGCCGGAACATGCCCTTCATTTGCATACCACTCCCCTTCATTTGCATACCATGCCCCTTAATTTGCATACCATGCCCCTTCATTTGCATACCACGCACCTTCATTTGCATACCACTCCCCTTAATTTGCATGCCACGCCCCTTCATTTGCATAAAATAATCCCACAAAGTAGCCGAAACATGCCCTTCTTTTGCACACCACTCCCCTTCATTTGCATACCATGCCCCTTCATTTGCATACCATGCCCCTTCATTTGCATACCACGCACCTTCATTTGCATACCACTCCCCTTAATTTGCATGCCACGCCCCTTCATTTGCATAAGCAAATCCCCTTCATTTGCATACCACGCACCTCATTTGCATACCACTCCCCTTCATTTGCATGCCACGCCCCTTCATTTGCATAAACCAATCCCACAAAGTAGCCGAAACATGCCCTTCATTCGCATACCACTCCCCTTCATTTGCATGCCACGCCCCTTCATTTGCATAAAGCAATCCCACAAAGTAGCCGGAACATGCCCTTCATTTGCATGCCACGCCCCTTCATTTGCATAAACCCATCCCCTTCATTTGCATACTACGCACCTTCATTTGCATACCACGCACCTTCATTTGCATAAACTAATCCCACAAAGTAGCCGGAACATGCCCTTCATTTGCATACCACTCCCCTTAATTTGCATACCATGCCCGTTCATTTGCATACCATGCCCCTTCATTTGCATACCACTCCCCTTAATTTGCATGCCACGCCCCTTCATTTGCATACCATGCCCGTTCATTTGCATACCATGACCCTTCATTTGCATACCACTCACCTTCATTTGCATACCACGCACCTTCATTTGCATAAACTAATCCCACAAAGTAGCCGGAACATGCCCTTCATTTGCATACCACTCCCCTTAATTTGCATACCATGCCCCTTCATTTGCATACCACGCACCTTCATTTGCATACCACTCCCCTTAATTTGCATGCCACGCCCCTTCATTTGCATACAATAATCCCACAAAGTAGCCGAAACATGCCCTTCATTTAAATACCACTCCCCTTCATTTGCATACCATGCCCCTTCATTTGCATACCATGCCCTTCATTTGCATACCACTCCCCTTAATTTGCATGCCACGCCCCTTCATTTGCATACAATAATCCCACAAAGTAGCCGAAACACGCCCTTCATTTGCATACCACTCCCCTTCATTTGCATACCATGCCCCTTCATTTGCATACCATGCCCCTTCATTTGCATACCACTCACCTTCATTTGCATACCACGCACCTTCATTTGCATAAACTAATCCCACAGAGTAGCCGGAACATGCCCTTAATTTGCATACCATGCCCCTTCATTTGCATACCATGCCCCTTCATTTGCATACCATGCCCCTTCATTTGCATACCATGCCCCTTCATTTGCATACCACGCACCTTCATTTGCATACCACGCCACTCCCACAAAGTAGCCGAAACCACTCCCCTTCATTTGCATAAGCCACTCCCACAAAGTATTCGAAACCACACCCACAAAGTAGGTGGGACGCAGCCCACTAATTTGCATAAGCAAAATGTGAGGTGTGTGTGTGTGTGTGTGTGTGTGTGTGTGTGTGTGTTTAGTAGGCATGCCGCGGTTTACCGAATTTCGGTAATACCGCGACAGGAACAGCCACGGTGTTGATACCGTGAGATTTCCGAGCTTACGGTATTTTAATACAGCGTTGGTGGGCGGCGCATGCTGCGCGCATGTAGTGCAACTCCACTCCCAGACTAAGGCAAAACATTTATTTTCACCACACAGCTGCAGTAGATTGAAAAGTTGCTTCTTACCTTTGAGTTAGTGTTGCTGAAAGACACCCAGATCCAATTGTATATTCCATATTTCCACATGTACTAAACTAAAAGTGTGAACTGTCAAGTGTCAACACAGAGGCATGCAGTTGTGAGCATGCGCAGATTGCACTACAGCGTGCAGGGTACAAAACGGTCATTAGGGGGAGCCATAGTACAGTGAAATACAGTGGGGAACAGCTATTGATTCATTGATTGAATACTTTATTGGCAGAAATGTAATCAGTATAGGGTACAGTCAAACACATGTCCAAAGGGATCACTGAAAAAAGTCCTTGCAGTCTTGTTTCCATTCGGTCCTGGGTAATCAATTCATAATCATGACAAGTCACATGACAAATAACAAAATTAAAATTATCATAAAAGGTCAAAATAAAAAAATAAGATATGTAGGCCTACATATAGGTTTT
>NW_027638025.1:80000-82500 GCF_951216825.1 Electrona antarctica | reverse complement strand
TGCGCTTCCCCACACACATCCACTATATCAAAGTACTGCAGAATGTGAGTACTACACACATCCACTACATCAAAGTACTGCAGAATGTGAGTACTACACACATCTACTACATCATAGTACTGCATACTTTGAGTACTACTACACACATCTACTACATCATAGTACTGCAGAATGTGAGTACTACACACATCTACTACATCATAGTACTGCAGAATGTGAGTACTACACACATCTACTACATCATAGTACTGCAGAATGTGAGTACTACACACATCTACTACATCATAGTACTGCATACTTTGAGTACTACACACATCTACTACATCAAAGTACTGCAGAATGTGAGTACTACACACATCTACTACATCAAAGTACTGCAGAATGTGAGTACTACACACATCTACTACATTAAAGTACTGCAGAATGTGAGTACTACACACATCCACTACATCAAAGTACTGCAGAATGTGAGTACTACACACATCCACTACATCAAAGTACTGCAGCGTGTGAGTACTACTACACACATCCACTACATCAAAGTACTGCAGAATGTGAGTACTACTACACACATCCACTACATCAAAGTACTGCAGAATGTGAGTACTGCTACACACATCCACCAGAGTAATCTAGTAAGAGAGTGGCGACACGCTTTGATCTCGCCGCAAAGCGGGGCGCCTATGGACGATAGTTCCAAACATTGGAACTATCCCATTGTGATAGAATGAGTACTTCCGCATTCGATTGTTACAATGGAAGTCAACGCTAGTGTCGCCACTCTCTTACTAGATTATTCTGACATCCACTACATCAAATTACTGCAGAGTGTGACTACTACGCACATCCACTACATCAAAGTACTGCATACTGTGAGTACATCCACTACTTCAAAGTACTGCATACTGTGAGTACATCCACTACATCAAAGTACTGCATACTGTGAGTACATCCACTACTTCAAAGTACTGCATCCTGTGAGTACATCCACTACATCAAAGTACTGCAGAGTGTGAGTACTTCGATCCCCCCCCACACATACACACACGCACACTAACATGTTTATAAGAATTGGCACGGCGGCCAAACAGTTCCAAGTAGAAGTACTATTAAAGTCATGATATAAGTAGGCTATACTGTAGGTGAACTTCAATTTAATAACATCACATTCTGGCAGGCAGCGACAGTAACCAGTGGCGTGCACAGATAGACACTAGGGGGTGCTAGAGCACCCCCTGCCCTTTTGGCAATGTGCCCTTTTGAAAAAAAGAAAGAAAAAAAACTTTTTTTTCTTTTTTTTTTGGATTTTTCAAAAATAGCAGACCTACAAGCTCATAGCGCGCCACTCGGTGGCGCGCTATGAGCTTGTAGATCTGCTATTTTTCAATAGCTAAAGCATAACATAATGCTAACACCAAAAGGGGTTCCCGCCCAAAATGGATTAAGGCAACCGGCCGGTTCCACGCGCTGCACAAGGTGCCCTTTTTTAACTTGAGCACCTGCCCCTCTAAATGTCTGTGCACGCCACTGACAGTAACAGTACTGTAGCCTACCTGTTAATGGTTTTTTTGGGGCAGATGCTGTTGATGATGATTTTACCAGTGTGAGCCAGCATGAGACTTCCACAATGAACTACTCACCCAATGCTGCGAAGGTTCCATGTTTAATGTGCTTCCTAAGTGTGTACAGTGTTTAAATGACAGATGCATGGTTTTCATATCGTAAATATATGAACTTTGGCTAAAAGCTTGTGTTTAATCCACATGGGTTCTTGTTTACTACTTGGTTAGACTTGTCATGGCAGCTTGGCTACAACCGAAACAGACTTCCTCTTCCTCTTCAAAATAAGAGCCACTTGTAATGATTAGCCAACACTAGTTTTATTTCTAAGTCTACTTACAAGACAATTTACAATTTAGGCATTTAGCAGATGCTCTTAATCCAGAGTGATTTACAGTAAGCAAAAACTATACATCAACTACATAAAAGTAGTCATCATGAATCATACGTACTATAAGCTAAGAGCCTAACAGTGGAATATCTATATAATGAAAATATGAGTATACATATAGTGCTATGTCTACATAAGTTACATAAGTTGATCCTTTGCATACGCCTGTAAGGTCGTCGAGGCTTGTAAAAGAGACGTGTGTCTCAATGTGTTTTTTTTACTGGTTAAATAAAGGTTAAATAAAAAATAGAAAATAGGGCACGGCTTGTCATGGACATTTTTGTTAACATTCCATATTTGACACGGACATACAATTAAATAAGATAAATAGATAGCCCTGAATGACCACAATAGGTAACTCTGAGAGTGTTCAAATGGAACTTGAACACTCTCAGCGTTAAGGGGGTCTCTTCAAATGAAACCACTATACTACTATGGTGGACTCCTAATATGCCATAGTGTCAATAGTAAATCAGTGTCATACATATTCTGAAGAAAACCTGGAGACTTGACATTCACTAAGTGGGTGTTAATATGATCAAAATATAA
>NW_027638025.1:52500-75000 GCF_951216825.1 Electrona antarctica | reverse complement strand
GGTATCATGGTTGTTGAGAGCATAGCGGTCGTCACGTCTCCCACAGAGGATGAACACACCATCGTCACACACACACTGCCTCTGGCACAGGTACGCACACACACGCACACTGCCTCTGGCACAGGTACGCACACACACACACACTGCCTCTGGCACAGGTACGCACACACACACACACTGCCTCTGGCACAGGTACGCACACACACACACACTGCCTCTGGCACAGGTACGCACACACACACACACTGCCTCTGGCACAGGTACGCACACACACACACTGCCTCTGGCACAGGTACGCACACACACACACTGCCTCTGGCACATGCAGGTACGCACACACACACACACTGCCTCTGGCACAGGTACGCACACACACACACTGCCTCTGGCACAGGTACGCACACACACACACTGCCTCTGGCACAGGTACGCACACACATACACACACTGCCTCTGGCACAGGTACGCACACACACATACACACATATAAATCTGTAGCGGAGGGAGAGGTTCCAAATGGGGTGAACTACAGCGTCACACAAACATTTTAGTAGCAAATCCACAATATGTTTTCCAATTTCAATCCTGAAAAAGTTACAGTTTTGGACATTATGAGGTTTACAGGTGGCGTTTCTAGGTGGCGGCGGAGGCTCATTTCATTGTAATCAAAGTTGTCTGTTCTGCGTGTTGCGTTTCTAGGTGGCGGCGGAGGCTCATTTCATTGTAATCTCAGTTGTCTGTTCTGCGTGTTGTGTTTCTAGGTGGCGGCGGAGGCACATTTCATTGTAATCTCAGTTGTCTGTTCTGCGTGTTGTGTTTCTAGGTGGCGGCGGAGGCACATTTCATTGTAATCTAAGTTGTCTGTTCTGCGTGTTGTGTTTCTTTTCTTTTCTGAGTGGTGCAACCATAGGGTGCTTTGTCCGTCCCTGGCGCTGTGTCCCTATATATGTTTAGGGTACCAACAGGGTGGCGCTGTTGCACCACTCACTTCAGACACGTCTTTTTTTAAAGTTTTTTTTGGGCTTTTCTGCCTATTTATTGATAGTTTCAAGTGAAAACGGACAGGAAAGAGGGAGAGAGAGAAGGGGAGAGACATGCAGCAAAGGTCGTCATGAACGGGACTCGAATACGTAACGCGCTGTCAGGCCAGAGCCTGTATGTGGCATGCGCCTGGACTACTTGGCCAGCGGGCGCCCGTGTGTTGTGTTCCTAGGTGGCGGTGCAGGCTCATTTCATTCTAATCTTTAGAAGTTGTCTGTTCTGCGTGTTGCGTTTCTAGGTGGCGGTGGAGGCTCATTTCAACCAGAAACCGCCGGCAGCTGTCCAGATCTTCATCATCATCGTCAGCTTGATCATCGGCCTCCTCATCCTCACTGCCCTGATCTACTGCCTGTGGAAGGTAACACCTTACACAACACTACATGCTAGGGCGGACACTACACTGTTATCTTTAAGACCTTACACAACACTACATGCTAGGGCAGACAGCGGACACTACACTGTTATCTTTAAGCCACTATTCTATCAATCACTTGTTTATTAATCGCATAATCAAGAACCACGCTTTCATGATCATCTATTAAAGGTATATTTTCCCTTTATCTTTATCCTTTTTAGTGTAATAGTATTAGTTTACTATAATTAGATTAATACACGATAATCAACACTAACACTTTATTTACCCAAATCAAATCATAGTACAACATACGTATTCAATCAAAGCAAACAGCATAAACAATAAGTTTGCCTCTTCTACGAAAATTAAACTTACAAGTTAGTTACAAGGCTGCATTCTGTCGCGCGTGCCAAGCTGTCATTCTCTTGTTGTATTATTTATTTCTCAATCTCACCACGGAGTAACCTCGCGTCTCGGAGGACAGTCAAGACGGGCAGTGTCAGTAGACCAATCACAGGCAGGCGGGGCGTTACCATGCCTATGCTCGGACACAAACGGAATTCACGCGGTGCTGCTATTGTGCATGTTGGCTCACTGGAAACACTCTGCTAAAGTGTGGTCCAGGGACCCTCATGGTTCCTTGAGGAGCATTTTGTACACTCTCGGAGTGGCCCTCGGAGCCCTCTGGTGGGCTGTGAGGATATTGCAAGTGGGACCCAAAACCATTGGCAAAACGCTATGAATATTGTGACGATGATATAGTATAGGCCCCTTTTCCACCGGTTGGTTCCCAATGGGAACCGGTTCAGTTCTTTTTGGTTCTTAGTCCATGAGCCAGAGCTCCTAAATTGGAACGTTAACTATGAATTGAGTGGGCAAAACTATACCTATATTAAATTGTTTATAGGATCAACTAAGAACCAAAAATAACTGAACCGGTTCCCATTGGGAACCAACCGGTGGAAAAGGGGTCCCAGAGTTCCAGACCCGTTATGGTCATTCAGGGATAGTAGCTCTTTATGTGTTTCTGGTCATGTATGTCCGTGGCAAAAATGTCCACCACATGACCCCTCTCTGTCTGTCTGTCTGTCTGTCTGTCTGTCTGTCTGTCTGTCTGTCTGTCTGTCTGTCTGTCTTTCAGGCTGGTTTCTTCAAGAGACAACACCAGAAGACGGAGGATGACTTAAAAAGAGAAAGCTGGGACTACGTTCCTAAAATGGACAAAACGGAGAGCTCCTCCTAACACACACACACACACACACACACACACACACACACACACACACACACACACACACACACACACACACACACACACACACACACACACACACACACACACACACACACACACACACACACACACACACACACACACACGTCGTGGACTGACAGAACAGATACATGATGAATTCATGGATAGATGCAGAGAACTGAAGATGAAACAAAAGATGTGAATGGAACTACTGCTCGACCAATCGTAACGCAGCCCAGGATCGTTCAGGAAGTGCATGCAACACTAGCCTCGGTCCTCATAGACATATAAAGGTAGACGCCCTTTCCGGCTCTGGAGCGTATGTGTGCTCAAGGGAGGGCAAAACTTTCCAGAGATTCCTTGCGAAGCCCCGCGGAAGCATGAGCGTGCGTCACAGAGCGCATGCTCGGGTCTGATAAGTCCCGGACAAGATGTGCTGTGATTGGCCAGTAAACACTTGAGTGGCAGCGTGACGTAGCGTCCCTTCCACACTTCCGGTGTACTTCCTCCCCCAGTGTAAATTCTTCCGCCCCTCCTTCAACACACATGGCTCCAACGAACTGCAGCGGCCAATGAGGCATCTATTTTGTTTTATATCTATGTCGGTCCCAGCCTTATACTCATCTGCGAAGAGAAAAGCATGCCTGGTCACGACCTAAGGCAGAGAGAAAAGCCTGGTCACAACCTAAGGCAGAGAGAAAAGCCTGGTCACAACCTAAGGCAGAGAGAAAAGCCTGGTCACAACCTAAGGCAGAGAGAAAAGCCTGGTCACAACCTAAGGCAGAGAGAGTGTCTAGCCGGAAGTGTCGGTCCGGAACATCCGTCAGATGTTATTTCCCCCCCGGATACAATATTTTTGCCGCTACTTCCGTTTAACCGGCTAGGTCTTGCTCAGCGTCATGAAACACGCGGCAGACCGGGTCTAGAAGGGTATTTGCGAGTGGACCCCCAAATAATTAGGCAAAACGCTACGGTTTTGGTATGGTAGGTTTTCTTTAAAAGTTTGACATTTTTGTTTTCATTGAGATAAATAGGAACTTTTTAAAGTATTATTTGTAACAGTTGGTCGAATGGTCAAGGCTCCAAGAATCGACAAAGTCCAAGAATGTAGATTTTTCGTATTTATTTACCTCCATAAATAATGAACAGCCCATGAAGGATTGTCACAGTCAAGGTCTGAGGCAAAAAATAATAATAAGTTAAAAAGTACTGGCCAAGATACACTTTCAATAACCAAAAGTAAGAAATAAACACTTGATAACTAAACTTAAAGGACCACTTCACCACTTTTCAACATGTCTTCATATAATTGGTCCTCACTAATGTTTATGATAAAACACCACCATTTTTTTCCTACTCAGTCTGTGTGTCATAGGAGGGCTTTGGGCAGTTCGGACACCCGTCCACCAGTGACATCATCATTAGGCAAGATTTGTTTTAAAATATATTTAGATTTGTATTATCGTGAGAACGATGGCTTCAACTTTTGCATTGCAACTTTTTCAGGAAAAGAAAGCCTGCAGTTTATATTAGCTTGGATTCACCATCGATGATGTCACTGGTGGACGGGTTTCTGAACTGCCCACAGCCTTTCTATGAGACACAGACTGAGTAGGAAAAAATGGTGGTATTTTATCATGAACATTAGTTAGGACCAATTATAGGAAGAGAAGTTGAAAAGTGGTGAAGTGGTCCTTTAAGGAAAAAACAAACAAAGCAAGAACTAAAGATACTGTAACCGGCTGCAATGCCTCTTTCCTCATGGCCCTGGCAGCATTCCCCTGGTGTCGTCGACTTTGTGACATTAAGCAAACTGAAGCCAAATGCCAAATTCCACTCACACTCGGTCACTCCAGCATGGTGGTGTTACCGTGGAACTGGTGACCTGCTGAAATATGTGTAGACAATCACATAATGTCAGTGCCCGAATGTAAATCGTTGCAGTTTGTTCATTAGCAGAATTAAATTTAGCGGTATTTAGGCCACGTATTTAACCCATTCTGACCTGAGATCAGATTCTAAAAATGTCTTCTACATCCTTACAGTTTTCTGAAAAAGCTATGTTTCTGTGTCAGTCGTTCTTCGATTTTTCGAAAATAGCAGATCTACAAGCTCATAGCGCGCCACTCGGTGGCGCGCTATGAGCTTGTAGATCTGCTATTTTTCGATAGCTAAAGCATAACATAATGCTAACACCAAAAGGGGTTCCCGCCGTAAGTCCACAAGATGGTCACATATTTCGGCAGGTCACCAATTTCACCACAACGCCGCCATGCAGGAGTGATGGAGTGCGAGTGAGGGCACGGGTTGCCCCGAGACAATATTGATCAAAGCCGTAACACAGTCGATTGATTGATCAACTCATAAAGACCTAGAAGGCCGATTCTACAAATGTCTTCTAAATCCTGACAGATTTCTGAAAAACGTATTTAAACATATCAGTGGTGTTCAAACCTTGTCATGTCCCAGGACCCCCAAAATGTACTGTATTTGACCCCCCAAGGAAAGGTTTGAGTTCAAATGTTTGCTGTGAAAAATACAGTATATTCAAGATTTGCACAATTCTTTTAGGGTTTTTCCAAAAATAGCAGATCTACAAGCTCATAGCGTGGCACTAAGCCTATCTATCGGGTTGGGAAACACTGTTGTTACCTATCGTTTGTAGTTTATAAAATGTCTGAGTCTTATTTAATGTGACTTTTATTTAAAAAAGCGGATGAAGAATGTGATCTTACTGACTGCCTGTCTTACTGACTGCCTGTCTTACTGACTACATGTCTGTCTTACTGCCTGTCTGTCTGTCTGTCTGTCTGTGTGGCCGGCTGGTGAGTTCAGGTTAATTATGGAATGAAGCATTAGCGATCAGTGTTATTATACCACAGGAGGGATGGGATGATGATCATTACTATTATATCTATGCTCACAGTAATCGCGGAGATTTTAATTTATCATAAAATTGTCCTACACTAGGACCATTTCAACAATAGCAGATATACAAGTTGCATTGCAACACATTGTGAGCGTGTACATTCAGCTATTTTGTTGGCGAATGTTGCCCCCAGAATAGGGAATTCAAGTGGTTAACAAAAGTGCCATTTTAAGTTGTAAGCGTATTATTTTAATTATCGCGATAATATCACTAATCACAATTATTATAATTGTGTGACACGTAATTTTCATGATCGTCCCATCCCTATACCACAGGAAACCATTTACTGTCTGTCTGTCTGGAAGAGAAATGTTTGTAAGAGAAAAGCGCAATCTTTGTGTGTTGTAATGTTGCTTCCGTCACAGTCTTTTTGTAAATGAAGTAATTCTGTAAATGAAAGTTGTTTTTATTTTATTGCCTGTAAATAATTGTGTGGACAAACAATGTATTTTGGTTGAATTGGTCTAATTGTGCACTGGAATGTCGCTGAAGATTTATCGATGCTTTTAATAATAAAATCATTTTTTTAATGCATTGCATTATTGTCTTACTTTTAATCATGGTATGAGTAGCATGTTGTACTTACATACATTAAAAGATAGATTTATAGATAGATAGATAGATAGATAGATAGATAGATAGATAGATAGATAGATAGATATCAATCTATCTAGATCAGGGGTGCCCACGCTTTTTGGACTTGAGAGCTACTTTAAAAATGACCAGCTCAACAAGATCTACCCACTGAATACTGAATTTTTTGTATTTAATTTGTAATGCTACTGACGTTTGTGCATAAATAGCAACACTCTTGAAACTATAAGATTGCATCGTGGGTTTGAGCTGAAAGGCTCTTTTGTATGTCAATCAATCAAGTAATTTTAATTCAAGTGGCAGATGCAAAAAAAGAATATATATATATATTTTTTTATATTGAAATTAAATATTCTTTAGGGGCATGTCATGCGATCTACCTGCACATCCTTTGTGATCTACTGGTAGATCGCGATCTACCTTTTGGGCACCCCTGCTTTAATGGATGGTGTCAGGGCGTTCTAAATTTGGGTGCTACCAGATGATCATAGCACGGGCACTCCCTCTTGGTGTTGTGGCTAGTGTGGGTGGGTGTCACTCACTTTGGAGAAGTAGTTAGGCAGGTATGACTGTCCCGAGAAGTAGTTTGGGAGGTACTGTATAACAATGACTCTTCTCTGTTTATCTGTTGTTGATGTTATCATGTATATGAATGAACTTGGTTATTAAACAATGGTGCCATATCATGCCCACGTGAATTGTGAGTGCTCTCTGTCAGCTTTAACAAACACGCACGCACACACACACACGCAAAGTATCAGCTGTCATCACTTGCGCAAACTAAGGTACACCACTGAAAAGTCAAACAGATATTGAGAAGATTCATGGGTCGGCTGTGTCCATACAACCCTGTCAATACAAATAGAAAGAATCAGACCCGTCTGAAGTGAGTGGTGCTGAACTGTACGCTGTGTGTGTGTGTGTGTGTGTGTGTGTGTGTGTGTGTGTCTGCACAACAGTGAGACTTGGCGGTGTGTTAGGCTGCGCAACAGTGACAGTGGTGAAGATATGCTATTTCCGTGCTCAGGCCCAGGGACACAGCAAGGGACACCGCCAGGGACACACATAGCTGTCCGAGTGGTTGCACCACTCAAAAACACAGTGCAAAACAATTATAACATCATGTGTTTACTGTGTTACAGTAAGGGTTGCATTAACATGTTGTGAGTGTGACACATTGTAATGTTACATTGTGTTAAAGCAGATGATGCTAAACCATGATGGCAGATAAGTAGAGATTACACTGAGTGACTAGAGGCAAGGAAGGAAAGTAGAGACACATGAATATGTAACAAACAAAACGATGAACCTATGGAAGCTCACTTACATTTACACTAAATTAAAAAAAATATATATATACTGACATTTGCATGTTGTTCATTTGCAAGTTTTTCTTGCACTTGCCAATCTCACATTTGCGAGAAAAAATCTCGGAGATTTCAGAGACTTAAATGCACAGTTATGAGAATAAAACTCAAAAAGCTGTAATATAAAGTGAGGAGGCCTTTTCATTTTTATTCAGTGGTGGAAATTAAACAGGCTTCGATCTGAACCATATAAGAAAACCATGTGATCAAAATAACGAGGATGTGACGTGAAGAGAACAACGTCTGTGTCAAAGACAGTGACCTCGCCTGAAGCAACTCCAAGGAACCACATGAGCGACCGATGAAAAGGACTAAATAACAAGCAAGCTGCCAGACCAGTACGGACAAAGACATGAACAAACAAATGATTCATGGAGATGAAAAAGGACAAATAAATGCCCACGCACTCACAGACAACAGCAGCAGGATAGGTGAGCCTGCACACAGCTCCAGTGTGCCGGTAGGCTAAAAACAGATCCTTAGTCAACCTGTATAGCATGACTGGAAGGCAATGAAATGGTATGGAAAATAAACCTGATGCTCACCCCTCAACACATTACACAAAACCTCCCATCAAACACTGGCTCCAGTGATAGTCATAAATAATTAAAAATGAAAACATTTAACATGAACCAAATTACATGTTGAAACTGAAAAAATGGGCTTACAGTTAAAAAAAAAGAAAAAGTGGAAGGAACTGAGTGTCGCGCTGAAAATAGCAAACCTACAAGGTCACAGTGCGGCACTCGGTGCAACTTGTAGGTCTGCTATTTTTCAAAAATAGCAGATCTACAAGCTCATAGCGCGGCACTCGGTGCCGCGCTGTGAGCTGAAAATCAGGCCTTCCGGTCTGATCTTCGGATATGTTATAGAGCTCCCCGAGACGCACGCGTGGAACTGTAGTACGTCCTCGGGCGACCTTTCTAGTCGACATGGCGCGCGCGAACGTTCCACTACACCGAGTGGCGCGCTACGAGCTTGTAGATCTGCTATTTAAAACCTTTGCTTCTGTAGAACGCCACAACGGTAAGGCCTTCCGGTCTGATTTACGGATATGTTATAGAGCTCCCCGAGACGCACGCGTGGAACTGTAGTACGTCCTCGGGCGACCTTTCTAGTCGACATGGCGCGCGCGAACATTCCACTACACCGAGTGGCGCGCTACGAGCTTGTAGATCTGCTATTTAAAACCTTTGCTTCTGTAGAACGCCACAACGGTAAGGCCTTCCGGTCTGATTTACGGATATGTTATAGAGCTCCCCGAGACGCACGCGTGGAACTGTAGTACGTCCTCGGGCGACCTTTCTAGTCGACATGGCGCGCGCGAACGTTCCACTACACCGAGTGGCGCGCTACGAGCTTGTAGGTCTGCTATTTAAAACCTTTGCTTCTGTAGAACGCCACAACGGTAAGGCCTTCCGGTCTGATTTACGGATATGTTATAGAGCTCCACGAGACGCACGCGTGGAACTGTAGTACGTCCTCGGGCGACCTTTCTAGTCGACATGGCGCGCGCGAACGTTCCACTACACCGAGTGGCGCGCTACGAGCTTGTAGATCTGCTATTTAAAACCTTTGCTTCTGTAGAACGCCACAACGGTAAGGCCTTCCGGTCTGATTTACGGATATGTTATAGAGCTCCACGAGACGCACGCGTGGAACTGTAGTACGTCCTCGGGCGACCTTTCTAGTCGACATGGCGCGCGCGAACGCTCCACTACACCGAGTGGCGCGCTACGAGCTTGTAGATCTGCTATTTAAAACCTTTGCTTCTGTAGAACGCCACAACGGTAAGGCCTTCCGGTCTGATTTACGGATATGTTATAGAGCTCCCCGAGACGCACGCGTGGAACTGTAGTACGTCCTCGGGCGACCTTTCTAGTCGACATGGCGCGCGCGAACGTTCCACTACACCGAGTGGCGCGCTACGAGCTTGTAGATCTGCTATTTAAAACCTTTGCTTCTGTAGAACGCCACAACGGTAAGGCCTTCCGGTCTGATTTACGGATATGTTATAGAGCTCCACGAGACGCACGCGTGGAACTGTAGTACGTCCTCGGGCGACCTTTCTAGTCGACATGGCGTGCGCGAACGTTCCACTACACCGAGTGGCGCGCTACGAGCTTGTAGATCTGCTATTTAAAACCTTTGCTTCTGTAGAACGCCACAACGGTAAGGCCTTCCGGTCTGATTTACGGATATGTTATAGAGCTCCACGAGACGCACGCGTGGAACTGTAGTACGTCCTCGGGCGACCTTTCTAGTCGACATGGCGCGCGCGAACGCTCCACTACACCGAGTGGCGCGCTACGAGCTTGTAGATCTGCTATTTAAAACCTTTGCTTCTGTAGAACGCCACAACGGTAAGGCCTTCCGGTCTGATTTACGGATATGTTATAGAGCTCCCCGAGACGCACGCGTGGAACTGTAGTACGTCCTCGGGCGACCTTTCTAGTCGACATGGCGCGCGCGAACGTTCCACTACACCGAGTGGCGCGCTACGAGCTTGTAGATCTGCTATTTAAAACCTTTGCTTCTGTAGAACGCCACAACGGTAAGGCCTTCCGGTCTGATTTACGGATATGTTATAGAGCTCCACGAGACGCACGCGTGGAACTGTAGTACGTCCTCGGGCGACCTTTCTAGTCGACATGGCGTGCGCGAACGTTCCACTACACCGAGTGGCGCGCTACGAGCTTGTAGATCTGCTATTTAAAACCTTTGCTTCTGTAGAACACCACAACGGTAAGGCCTTCCGGTCTGATTTACGGATATGTTATAGAGCTCCACGAGACGCACGCGTGGAACTGTAGTACGTCCTCGGGCGACCTTTCTAGTCGACATGGCGCGCGCGAACGTTCCACTACACCGAGTGGCGCGCTACCAGCTTGTAGATCTGCTATTTAAAACCTTTGCTTCTGTAGAACGGCACAACGGTAAGGCCTTCCGGTCTGATTTACGGATATGTTATAGAGCTCCCCGAGACGCACGCGTGGAACTGTAGTACGTCCTCGGGCGACCTTTCTAGTCGACATGGCGCGCGCGAACGTTCCACTACACCGAGTGGCGCGCTACGAGCTTGTAGGTCTGCTATTTAAAACCTTTGCTTCTGTAGAACGCCACAACGGTAAGGCCTTCCGGTCTGATTTACGGATATGTTATAGAGCTCCACGAGACGCACGCGTGGAACTGTAGTACGTCCTCGGGCAACCTTTCTAGTCGACATGGCGCGCGCGAACGTTCCACTACACCGAGTGGCGCGCTACGAACTTGTAGATCTGCTATTTAAAACCTTTGCTTCTGTAGAACGCCACTGGTTTAGCACAATACAAACTCGGACTCATTACATAACATGCAAATCACACCACCACTCAATATAAAAATAAAACGTTGTCTTATAAAGCAGCATATACTTTGTTTACATTCAGACCCATGGCTTTGTACAACTACTGGCCAAAGTTGAATAATACATGTTCATATAGTTGTAAAACATTCACCATAAAAGCCAAAATCGCGACAGAGTCAGCTATTCATTACTAACTATTTCACAGACCTTGATGTGACTGTTAGCTGTAGGGTGACCAGATCCCAACTAACCAGATGTGGGACAAAGAGTGTGTTTGTGTGGGACACATGCGGGGTTGTGTCTAGCCGGAGCTCAACCCGGGGGGTCCGGAGACGGGCTAGGTTGTGTCGTGCGCGTGAATAATGTGTATACGAAAACAAAAATAACAACATTTCTATTCCTCAATTAGACATTTCTATTCTGCCCCTCACATAGCATATCTAGTTCTGGTTGATTCAGTAGCACATAATAGGACTATGATGATAACTATAATAGAACTACTATGCAAATAAAAGAAACTTAACAGAAATGCATTTAAATAAACTATTATTGGACAAACAGGACAATAGACCAACCAACCAACCAATACACAATACACCAACCAACCAATACAACTGGACAATACACCAACAAAACAACTGGGCAAAAATACACCAACCAACCAACCAATACAACTGGACAATTCACCAACCAACCATCGAACCAACCAACCAACCAACCAATACAACTGGACAATTCACCAACCAACCAACCAAGGGGCTTTTATTTGATTGTGAAGGCATGAATTAGCCTACAACCAATAAGGAACCAATAAATAAATGTTTACTTTATCAAAGTATCCTCCTCCTAACAAAGCCAACTACTGCAAATTATTTTGAAATTATACAGGATAAAATAAAAAAAAGATAAAATAAAATAGGTCAGCATTGGAGGCAACTCATAATAAATTAAATTGTAAACACACTTCTCCACCATAGCAGCACAGCCAGGATATACACTTTGTAGGTGTTTATGTTTGTCTGAAAGTCTGAGTTGTGTGGTAAACACTAGTTAGTTCAGCTGCTGTTACCTTTTCTTCTTGTTTTGGTTTTAGTACAAACGTGTCCATGCACCGTGAAGCCTCCTTTTGATCAACACGTTGCTTCACGTCGTTATTCACCTCCTCCGTGTGTCACTGAGAAACGACTCTAATTACAAATGTCACAGAAGACTCTTTCAATATGCCTTGCACTGCATGGCTTCTTCACCCACGGATAAATAGTTTCCCTGTGCTTGTTGTAACTGCACTTCATTTTCTTCCCTTTTCTCCTCCATGTTTTAGCTAAGACGCTAACTCGTTGTACTGTGTTTCGTGCGTTGTTTTGTTTTGGTGGGTGTTCACTAAACTATCCGCACCGCATTGATTTGATTTCCCCCTCTCTGCCCGGCTGTTTGATTGACAGCCAATCCTACCTACCTACACACACACACACAGAGTCACGGCCCGCCCCCTGGCCCTGTCATGACAGCCTCCGCAGCTCCGCTGCTCTCCCACAGACCCACAGATAAAGCGCACATTTGATGAAAACCGGAGCCTGTCTATCATAATGCGGGACAACGTCTCAATTTGCGGGACGCATGAAAAGTCATTGAAATGCGGGACAATCCCGCACAAATCGGGACATCTGGTCACCCTAGTTAGCTGTGATAAAAGTAAACAAAGGGATGATGAATGACACGACACGAAACACACACACGTATGATGTAGCTCTTCTCACAACATTGACGACACAGGTCGGTTCTTTATAAACGGGCATTTATTGGGCATTCTTCTCATCCCTCTGCTGTTCCATGCCGTGAGAACTATGTTCACACAAAATAATAAACACATAAACAATCAACAAATTACGTCGCAATACATAATATTGAACAAAACAAAAGAAATACAAAACATGTAGAAATGCGCGATGCGCAGGTGAACGTGTCCGTCAAAACACCACAATACAACACAACAAAGATAACTCTCAAATAATAATACCTCGTTGGCCGCTTGTTGTGTAAAGAGGTTCTTGATGCTTCTTGAGTTTCATACAGTCCTTTGAATGTCCTTTTGACCGTGTTTAATAACTTTAAACAGTTCAAACACACTACTCTGCTACGAGTGTGCTTCCTTGTGCAGACCAGAGTCTGAATGAGTGAGAGAAATGTTTGTACCACCTGTGTGCAATGCCAGGCAATCATGCATCAATCAGTCAATCAATCATGGTCCAGTGTTGCTACTGACAGACAGGGAACTTGGTTCTGCCTCAGAAAGTTATCATCACAAAATGTTTACATTTTTAACCTCATATGAAATCAATTATGAACCACATATTTATTATTGTATCATGACATTATTATGAATTATGCTTTATGAACTTATGACCATGAATTGTTGTATTTTAGCTATTTTAGTCTTTTTAAAGTAAGCATTTTAATAGCAGCACTTACATAGGAAGTCAGAGAAACGAATCAAAGAAAAGACCGTCATCTGCCAGTGGAATTCAGAACAGCGCCACAGCCCATCCACATGTATGAAGGCATATGCCTCTCCCCTCCTCTCCTCTCCTCTCTTTTTGAATGAACAGACAAAACACAAAACACAACATGTTCATTAATGTTATTCTTCACAAACTAGACATTTTATTCATATTTAGAAAATGCAGAATCCAATGGCGTCGGTCTGGGCTCTCCACGCCGTTTGCAAAGGTCAATGGTCAGCAAAAAGACTGCCTCCTCTCTCCCCTCTCTCCACAGAAGTGAAAACAGACAAAACACACCTTTAAAATATGTTCCCTAACCCTATTCTTCGCAAACGAGACATTTTATTCATATTTAGAGCGTCCCAAATTCAATGGGGCCGGTCTCGACTTTCCAGGACATTTGCAAAGGTCAATGGTCAGCAAAAAGACTGCAACGGTGACCCTTTGGGCCAAATTCTTAAAAAAACGGGGTGATATATATTTTTAAAAATATGTAAGAACCTCCAATATCCATATTCAGGTCATGTCGAATCCAATGGAACCGGTCTCGAATTTCCACGACGTTTGCAAAGGTCAAAGGTCAGCCGAAAGACTGCCACGGTGACCTTTGGGCCAAATGCCTTAACAATTAAGTGATAGATATTTTTTTAAATATGTAACACCCCCGAATATCCATATTCAGGCCATAGCGAATAAAATGGCGTTGGTCTCGATTTTGTGGGACTCTTACAAGCGTCCGATAAAGGGAACTACACTGCAATGCTAGGCCTCGGGTCAGATTTGAGGTTCCCGAGGTCGCAGAAAAAAACTCAGACCATCACGAAAATCGGCTCGTCGCCGCGATCGCAGAGGTGTTCGGCCCATCCCGAACAGACTTACGATCGTCGTCGTAGGCGCGCGTGAACGTCAAACTTTGCTTCACTGGAACGCCACGACGGTGAGGCCTTCCGGGATGATTTTCGGATATGTTATAGAGCTCCCGGAGACGCACGCATGGATCTATAGAACGTCCTCGGGCGCCCTTTCTAAGAGGCACGGTCTCGTTTCACTTTTTCAGCCAGGACGCTGTTAGAGTCTATGGGTCTATGACGTGTCTGCGTGCACAGAGCCAAAGTGAAGGACGTTTTGTACGACTGTCGGAGGCGTACGTCCGAGACACCTAACCGTTCGTCTCGGCTGGCTCTCCGACATATCCGAACGTCGGACCGTGATGTTTTATCGTTGGCGCGGTGTAGCGCGTCAAAGTCGGCAATTTGTAGGCGTTCGTTCAAGGCTACCGCCGCGGCCGTATGTCCGTTTGGCCCGAAACCTATACGGCTGCGATCGGGGCCGCGACCCGGCCGCGGTGATGGTCTCGGATTTGTTCTGCGACTTTCGCGTCAAAGTCGCAAATTTCGAGGCTTTCGTGCAGGGCTACTGTCGCGACCGTATGTCCGTTTGGCCCAAACCCTATACGGCTGCGATCGGGGCCGCGACCCGGCCGCGGTGATGGTCTCGGATTTGTTCTGCGACTTTCGCGTCAAAGTCGCAAATTTCGAGGCTTTCGTGCAGGGCTACTGTCGCGACCGTATGTCCGTTTGGCCCAAACCCTATACGGCTGCGATCGGGGCCGCGACCCGGCCGCGGTGATGGTCTCGGATTTGTTCTGCGACTTTCGCGTCAAAGTCGCAAATTTCGAGGCTTTCGTGCAGGGCTACTGTCGCGACCGTATGTCCGTTTGGCCCAAACCCTATACGGCTGCGATCGGGGCCGTGACCCGGCCGCGGTGATGGTCTCGGATTTGTTCTGCGACTTTCGCGTCAAAGTCGCAAATTTCGAGGCTTTCGTGCAGGGCTACTGTCGCGACCGTATGTCCGTTTGGCCCAAACCCTATACGGCTGCGATCGGGGCCGCGACCCGGTTGCGGTGATGGTCTCGGATTTGTTCTGTCGAATTTCGCGACTTTTCTCGCTAACTTACTTTGTGGGAGCAGTTTATGCTAATAAAGGGCGTGGTTCCGGCTACTTTGTGGGTGTGGGTTATGCACATTTGATGGGCATGGTTCCGGCTACTTTGTGGGATTATCTTATGCAAATGAAGGTGCGTGGTATGCAAATGAAGGTGCGTGGTATGCAAATGAAGGGGAGTGGTATGCAAATGAAGGGAGTGGTATGCAAATAAAGGGGAGTGGTATGTAAATGAAGGTGCGTGGTATGCAAATGAAGGGGCATGGTTCCGGCTACTTTGTGGGATTATCTTATGCAAATGAAGGTGCGTGGTATGCAAATGAAGGTGCGTGGTATGCAAATGAAGGGGAGTGGTATGCAAATGAAGGGAGTGGTATGCAAATGAAGGGGAGTGGTATGTAAATGAAGGTGCGTGGTATGCAAATGAAGGGGCATGGTATGCAAATGAAGGGGTATGGTATGCAAATTAAGGGGAGTGGTATGCAAATGAAGGGCATGTTCCGGCTACTTTGTGGGATTATTGTATGCAAATGAAGGGGCGTGGCATGCAAATTAAGGGGAGTGGTATGCAAATGAAGGGGCATGGTATGCAAATTAAGGGGCATGGTATGCAAATTAAGGGGAGTGGTATGCAAATGAAGGTGCGTGGTATGCAAATGAAGGGGCATGGTATGCAAATGAAGGGGCATGGTATGCAAATGAAGGGCATGTTCCGGCTACTTTGTGGGATTATTGTATGCAAATGAAGGGGCGTGGCATGCAAATGAAGGTGCGTGGTATGCAAATGAAGGGGCATGGTATGCAAATTAAGGGGAGTGGTATGCAAATGAAGGGCATGTTCCGGCTACTTTGTGGGATTAGTTTATGCAAATGAAGGTGCGTGGTATGCAAATTAAGGGGAGTGGTATGCAAATGAAGGGGCATGGTATGCAAATGAAGGGGAGTGGTATGCAAATGAAGGGCATGTTTCGGCTACTTTGTGGGATTATTGTATGCAAATGAAGGGGCGTGGCATGCAAATTAAGGGGAGTGGTATGCAAATGAAGGGGCATGGTATGCAAATGAAGGGGCATGGTATGCAAATTAAGGGGAGTGGTATGCAAATGAAGGTGCGTGGTATGCAAATGAAGGGGCATGGTATGCAAATGAAGGGGCATGGTATGCAAATGAAGGGGAGTGGTATGCAAATTAAGGGGAGTGGTTTGCAAATGAAGGTGCGTGGTATGCAAATGAAGGTGCGTGGTATGCAAATGAAGGGGCATGGTATGCAAATGAAGGTGCGTGGTATGCAAATGAAGGGGAGTGGTATGCAAATGAAGGGCATGTTTCAACTACTTTGTGGGATTATTTTTATGCAAATTAAGGGGCGTGGCATGCAAATTAAGGGGAGTGGTATGCAAATGAAGGTGCGTGGTATGCAAATGAAGGGGCATGGTATGCAAATGAAGGGGCATGGTATGCAAATTAAGGGGAGTGGTATGCAAATGAAGGGCATGTTTCGGCTACTTTGTGGGATTAGTTTATGCAAATGAAGGGGCGTGGCATGCAAATTAAGGGGAGTGGTATGCAAATGAAGGTGCATGGTATGCAAATGAAGGGGCATGGTATGCAAATGAAGGGGAGTGGTATGCAAATGAAGGGCATGTTCCGGCTACTTTGTGGGATTAGTTTATGCAAATGAAGGTGCGTGGTATGCAAATTAAGGGGAGTGGTATGCAAATGAAGGGGCATGGTATGCAAATGAAGGGGAGTGGTATGCAAATGAAGGGCATGTTTCGGCTACTTTGTGGGATTATTGTATGCAAATGAAGGGGCGTGGCATGCAAATTAAGGGGAGTGGTATGCAAATGAAGGGGCATGGTATGCAAATGAAGGGGCATGGTATGCAAATGAAGGGGAGTGGTATGCAAATTAAGGGGAGTGGTATGCAAATGAAGGTGCGTGGTATGCAAATGAAGGTGCGTGGTATGCAAATGAAGGGGCATGGTATGCAAATGAAGGTGCGTGGTATGCAAATGAAGGGGAGTGGTATGCAAATGAAGGGCATGTTTCGGCTACTTTGTGGGATTCGTTTATGCAAATTAAGGGGCGTGGCATGCAAATTAAGGGGAGTGGTATGCAAATGAAGGTGCGTGGTATGCAAATGAAGGGGCATGGTATGCAAATGAAGGGGCATGGTATGCAAATTAAGGGGAGTGGTATGCAAATGAAGGGCATGTTTCGGCTACTTTGTGGGATTCGTTTATGCAAATGAAGGGGCGTGGCATGCAAATTAAGGGGAGTGGTATGCAAATGAAGGTGCGTGGTATGCAAATGAAGGGGCATGGTATGCAAATGAAGGGGAGTGGTATGCAAATGAAGGGCATGTTTCAGCTACTTTGTGGGATTAGTTTATGCAAATGAAGGGGCGTGGCATGCAAATTAAGGGGAGTGGTATGCAAATGAAGGTGCGTGGTATGCAAATGAAGGGGCAGGGTTCCGGCTACTTTGTGGGATTAGTTTATGCAAATGAAGGTGCGTGGTATGCAAATGAAGGGGAGTGGTATGCAAATGAAGGGGAGTGGTATGCAAATTAAGGGGAGTGGTATGCAAATGAAGGGGAGTGGTATGCAAATGAAGGGCGTGTTGCGGCTACTTTGTGGGATTATTTTATGCAAATGAAGGTGCGTGGTATGCAAATGAAGGTGCGTGGTATGCAAATGAAGGGCATGTTTCGGCTACTTTGTGGGATTAGTTTATGCAAATGAAGGGGCGTGGCATGCAAATGAAAGGGAGTGGTATGCAAATGAAGGGGCGTGGTATGCAAATGAAGGGCGTGGTTCCGGCTACTTTGTGGGAGTGGGTTATGAAAATTTGAAGGGCGTTGTTTCGGCTACTTTTTGGGTGTGGGCTATGCAAATTAGTGGGTGTCGCTTATGCAAATTAGTGGGTGTCGCCACGCCTTTCATTTGCATACCACTCCCCTTCATTTCCATACCACGCACCTTTATTTGCATGCCACGCCCCTTCATTTGCATAAACCAATCCCCTTCATTTGCATACCACTCACCTTCATTTGCATACCACGCACCTTCATTTGCATAAACTAATCCCACAGAGTAGCCGGAACATGCCCTTCATTTGCATACCACTCCCCTTCATTTGCATACCATGCCCCTTAATTTGCATACCATGCCCCTTCATTTGCATACCACGCACCTTCATTTGCATACCACTCCCCTTAATTTGCATGCCACGCCCCTTCATTTGCATAAAATAATCCCACAAAGTAGCCGAAACATGCCCTTCTTTTGCACACCACTCCCCTTCATTTGCATACCATGCCCCTTCATTTGCATACCATGCCCCTTCATTTGCATACCACGCACCTTCATTTGCATACCACTCCCCTTAATTTGCATGCCACGCCCCTTCATTTGCATAAGCAAATCCCCTTCATTTGCATACCACGCACCTCATTTGCATACCACTCCCCTTCATTTGCATGCCACGCCCCTTCATTTGCATAAACCAATCCCACAAAGTAGCCGAAACATGCCCTTCATTCGCATACCACTCCCCTTCATTTGCATGCCACGCCCCTTCATTTGCATAAAGCAATCCCACAAAGTAGCCGGAACATGCCCTTCATTTGCATGCCACGCCCCTTCATTTGCATAAACCCATCCCCTTCATTTGCATACTACGCACCTTCATTTGCATACCACGCACCTTCATTTGCATAAACTAATCCCACAAAGTAGCCGGAACATGCCCTTCATTTGCATACCACTCCCCTTAATTTGCATACCATGCCCGTTCATTTGCATACCATGCCCCTTCATTTGCATACCACTCCCCTTAATTTGCATGCCACGCCCCTTCATTTGCATACCATGCCCGTTCATTTGCATACCATGACCCTTCATTTGCATACCACTCACCTTCATTTGCATACCACGCACCTTCATTTGCATAAACTAATCCCACAAAGTAGCCGGAACATGCCCTTCATTTGCATACCACTCCCCTTAATTTGCATACCATGCCCCTTCATTTGCATACCACGCACCTTCATTTGCATACCACTCCCCTTAATTTGCATGCCACGCCCCTTCATTTGCATACAATAATCCCACAAAGTAGCCGAAACATGCCCTTCATTTAAATACCACTCCCCTTCATTTGCATACCATGCCCCTTCATTTGCATACCATGCCCTTCATTTGCATACCACTCCCCTTAATTTGCATGCCACGCCCCTTCATTTGCATACAATAATCCCACAAAGTAGCCGAAACACGCCCTTCATTTGCATACCACTCCCCTTCATTTGCATACCATGCCCCTTCATTTGCATACCATGCCCCTTCATTTGCATACCACTCACCTTCATTTGCATACCACGCACCTTCATTTGCATAAACTAATCCCACAGAGTAGCCGGAACATGCCCTTAATTTGCATACCATGCCCCTTCATTTGCATACCATGCCCCTTCATTTGCATACCATGCCCCTTCATTTGCATACCATGCCCCTTCATTTGCATACCACGCACCTTCATTTGCATACCACGCCACTCCCACAAAGTAGCCGAAACCACTCCCCTTCATTTGCATAAGCCACTCCCACAAAGTATTCGAAACCACACCCACAAAGTAGGTGGGACGCAGCCCACTAATTTGCATAAGCAAAATGTGAGGTGTGTGTGTGTGTGTGTGTGTGTGTGTGTGTGTGTGTTTAGTAGGCATGCCGCGGTTTACCGAATTTCGGTAATACCGCGACAGGAACAGCCACGGTGTTGATACCGTGAGATTTCCGAGCTTACGGTATTTTAATACAGCGTTGGTGGGCGGCGCATGCTGCGCGCATGTAGTGCAACTCCACTCCCAGACTAAGGCAAAACATTTATTTTCACCACACAGCTGCAGTAGATTGAAAAGTTGCTTCTTACCTTTGAGTTAGTGTTGCTGAAAGACACCCAGATCCAATTGTATATTCCATATTTCCACATGTACTAAACTAAAAGTGTGAACTGTCAAGTGTCAACACAGAGGCATGCAGTTGTGAGCATGCGCAGATTGCACTACAGCGTGCAGGGTACAAAACGGTCATTAGGGGGAGCCATAGTACAGTGAAATACAGTGGGGAACAGCTATTGATTCATTGATTGAATACTTTATTGGCAGAAATGTAATCAGTATAGGGTACAGTCAAACACATGTCCAAAGGGATCACTGAAAAAAGTCCTTGCAGTCTTGTTTCCATTCGGTCCTGGGTAATCAATTCATAATCATGACAAGTCACATGACAAATAACAAAATTAAAATTATCATAAAAGGTCAAAATAAAAAAATAAGATATGTAGGCCTACATATAGGTTTTCAATACCGGCACCGTACCGTACTGTAAAATCTCATACCGTGGCATGCCTAGTGTGTAGTAGTAGTAGTAGTAGTAGTAGTAGTAGTAGTAGTAGAAGAACAACATACGAGATGATGCCTGATCTTCTGACATCCATAGTTGGTTGACTGGATGGCGTTGTCCTCACCTGGAGAGAAATGCCCCCGGAAATATGATCCATCCATCCATCCATCCATTTTTTTATTTTTTTATGTATTCATTCATTCATTCATTCATTCCCCCCGGAAATAAATAAATAAACAAGGATAATCATCCATCCATGTGTGACAATTGTTACACACATCATGTCATGTCATGTCAAGTCATGTCTGTCTATAGCAAGAGGTGGGGGGGGGGGGGGGGGGGGGGGGCGCCAAAGCATATTTTAGACTGATTCAGTATTGACCATATTAAGCCAGGTATCACGGCAGACAGCACTAATATAATAAACAAACGTGAACGGAGCACTGCTGCCAACATAGTACACGCATATAGTGGCCATACTGGCATACTCACCATAGCCTGGTCAAGGTTTCCCCCTGGTGGACGTGTCATTTCCAATTATTGCCACCGCGAGAGCCCCGGGAGCGCGTCCGGGGCGGCGGCCCGGTTCGAACGAGATTCCCCCCGTCCGAAACGGACAAGGGACGGCCGAGATAGGGCCGGGGACCCCCACGGACCCCCTCCGCGGACCCCCGCGGACCCCCTCCGCGGACCCCCGGCGGACCCCCGGCCCTATGGAGGGGCCGGGATTGATTTATCCTTAGTCCTTATTCCTTGTCATGACTTTTGACTTGTTGACTAAAAGGTAAAGAGTGATTTATTTTGATTTATTTATTCTGGATCCTTAGTCCTTGGTCCGAGGTCACGAATCTTGACTTGTCCCGAACCAGCGTCCTCTCACACCATCAGCAACTGCCAGAACCACTGAGCCATCGTGGAATACTCTTAAACATGGATTTTGGGTAATTTTATCTTTTAGTTTTTTTGGAAGGAAGGGAAGAAAAAAATAAAAAAGTCTATTTTACCAATGCAAAGGGTGAAATATTGTCATAATGTACGTTGTGTTTGTTTTGGAAAGGAAAAAGGGTTTTAATGTACTTTTTAGTGACGTTAGGGTAGAGTTTGTTCTTTTCTCCTGCTCCTCGTCCGAGACGACACACACACATCAAAGGGATTTGATACCACACAGTACTTGTGACACTCACACACACACCAGAGACTGGCAGCTGATTGGCTCATTCAGGGTTGCCAGGTTGGTGGCTGTCAGGTTGTCTAATGCCTGCTGCATTGTGTGTGTGTGTGTGTGTGTGTGTGTGTGTGTGTGTGTGTGTGTGTGTGTGTGTGTGTGTGTGTGTGTTAATGTTTAGTCAGTACAAGGTCAGTGCCAGTTCCTGCTAAATGGCTGCATTAGGCTGCTTCTGTAAAGCCGTCCCACGACTCCCACCGCTTCATGTTCAATTTTCAATTCAAAGGAACTTTATTGGCATGAGAAGACATATACGTTTACAACAGACAGACAGACAGACAGACAGACAGAGATCCCCTTGGGAAATTTCAGGACGAATTGAACATGGTGGACCCTCTTGTAAACAAGTGTAATGCTTAATTGGGTCGTCCACTCACAGTTAACAGTCTTTGTATTGAGTTTGTGCTTGAAATGTACTGTAATTCTGCAAACTGTTAATAAATATTTCAATCAATCAATCAGGTGTCATGGTGGCAGCACTGTAGTTAACCATCATACCCACCAGGGGTCATCAATGTGTCCGTGGCAAAGAC
>NW_027638025.1:22500-47500 GCF_951216825.1 Electrona antarctica | reverse complement strand
CTTGGCTACAACCGAAACAGACTTCCTCTTCCTCTTCAAAATAAGAGCCACTTGTAATGATTAGCCAACACTAGTTTTATTTCTAAGTCTACTTACAAGACAATTTACAATTTAGGCATTTAGCAGATGCTCTTAATCCAGAGTGATTTACAGTAAGCAAAAACTATACATCAACTACATAAAAGTAGTCATCATGAATCATACGTACTATAAGCTAAGAGCCTAACAGTGGAATATCTATATAATGAAAATATGAGTATACATATAGTGCTATGTCTACATAAGTTACATAAGTTGATCCTTTGCATACGCCTGTAAGGTCGTCGAGGCTTGTAAAAGAGACGTGTGTCTCAATGTGTTTTTTTTACTGGTTAAATAAAGGTTAAATAAAAAATAGAAAATAGGGCACGGCTTGTCATGGACATTTTTGTTAACATTCCATATTTGACACGGACATACAATTAAATAAGATAAATAGATAGCCCTGAATGACCACAATAGGTAACTCTGAGAGTGTTCAAATGGAACTTGAACACTCTCAGCGTTAAGGGGGTCTCTTCAAATGAAACCACTATACTACTATGGTGGACTCCTAATATGCCATAGTGTCAATAGTAAATCAGTGTCATACATATTCTGAAGAAAACCTGGAGACTTGACATTCACTAAGTGGGTGTTAATATGATCAAAATATAATAACGTGTAAAACAGAAAATCAAACATTTGCCACGGACAAGACCAAGCGACGTAATGTTGTAGTTTTCTAACCCTTACAAAAAGCTATCACCTCAAAGTATGAATGCGCCTTAACATTCTGTGTGCTTGCGTGTGTGTGCGTGTGTGCTTGCGTGTGTGTGCGTGTGTAGGAAGTAAGCTGCGATGTCTCTGAAGGAGGAGTTGACTGCAGCATCTCCAGTCTGTCTCTACCAGCTCACACTGAGGTATACGACCGACCAATCAAACCATCACAGACATAGCTGCAGCTCAGACTATTATGAACCAATCGCAGTGCCTAAAGTAGCCGGATGCCTTGATTGACTGATCATTGAAGGCGCAGGCACATATATGCGTCAAATGGTAAATGGTAAATGGTGCATTTATATAGCGCCTTTATCCAAGGCGCTTTACATAGATTGTGCATTACATTCACCCATTCACACACACATTCATACACCGATTGCAGCGGAAGCCATGCAAGGTACCAACCAGCACATCGGGAGCAATTTGGGGTTCAGTGTCTTGCCCAAGGACACTTCGACATGTAGACAGGAGGAGCCGGGATTCGAACCGCCGACCCATGGATCATTGGACGACCTGCTCTACCTCCTGAGCCACAGCCGTCAAGAAAGCGCCTATCCCAGCCATCTCTTCCTGGTTTTCAAACAGCTGGTGGATGGAATTGACGCTCACGCGCGGCTTCAACTTGTAGCATGGGCAAAGCGTTTCAGTTTTTTTGCCCGAAGCTACAATTTGAAGCCGCGCACGAGCATCATTTCCATCCTCCATCTGTTTAAAAACCCAGAAGAGACACCAGCTCTAGGCGCTTTTAGCCGCGACAGTGTGCCTGGCCTGGGCCCAGAGCAATTACAACTACTGACATATTTCTGCTTCCTGTTTCCTGCAGCTAAACATCAACTTCCTGTTGGATGTCAACCAGAGCAGCTCGGCCGGTGATGTCAGCATCTCTGTCAACGCCAGCAGGTAGATATCCACCTGTTCAACCGAGTGAGTGAGTGAGTGAGTGAGTGAGTGAGTAAGTGAGTGAGTGAGTGACTGAGTGAGTGAGTGAGTGAGTGAGTCAGTCAGTCAGTCAGTTGCAGTCCCCACATGAAGTCCCTCTCCTCTCCTCTCCTCTCCTTTCCTCTCCTCTCCTCCCCTCTCCTCTCCTCTCCTCTCCTCTCCTCTCCTCTCCTCTCCTCTCCTCTCCTTTCCTCTCCTCTCCTCTCCTCTCCTCTCCTCTCCTCTCCTCTCCTCTCCTCTCCTCTCCTCTCCTCCCCTCCCCTCCCCTCTCCTCTCCTCTCCTCTCCTCTCCTCTCCTCTCCTCTCCTCTCCTCAGTGATAACTATGAGATGGAGGAGTATCTCGGTGACAACACGGCCTCCCTGCTCCTTCCTCTCAGATATGGAGTTGACGTCAACGTTCACGGGTGAGACTTTGACATTAAATACGTTTCCATACCAGTGCTTCCTGTACTGGTACAACCCATGGCTCATGTCACTGGTCCAGTGTTGCCAGATGTACGGTAATTATCGTATTTGTACGAAAATTACGTACAAATAATAATTAAGTTTTGGCCTTTCAAAATAAGTCAGGAAATCAGTAAATATGACCCTAGGTAGAGCTGTGCATGGATGCATTCAAAACTAAAAGCACCCCCCAATACAAATTGACCGCTACAATAAACTTAAAGGACCACTTCACCACTTTTCAACCTATCTTCATATAATAGGTCCTCACTAATAATCATGATAAGATTTTTTTCTACTCAGTCTGTGTCTCATAGGAGGGCTGTGGGCAGTTTAGAAACCGTCTTCCAGTGACATCATCATTAGGCAGATTTCTTTTTAAACAAGATTTTTTTACAAAAATGTTTAGATTTTCATTATCGTGAGAACGATGGCTTCCATTTTCGCATTGCAACTTTTCAGGACTAGAAAGCCTGCAGTTTCTATTAGCTTGTATTCCCCATCGATGATGTCACTGGAAGACGGTTTCTGACCTGCCCACAGCCCTCCTATGAGACACAGGCAGAGTAGAAAGAATTTGCGCCATTTTTTCATGATTATTAGTGAGAACCTATTATATGAAGATAGGTTGAAAAGTGGTGAAGTGGTCCTTTAATAATAGCAAAAATACATCATAAATAAATACTGAAAGCAGATCTAATCATTAATGAAAGTTTATGCATGCACTTCTATGTGTGTACTATGTAAACTCTTCATTTCCATTTTCCAGCCATTCAGTTGCCATTTTTATTTTATTTTTTGGGACCCCCCAACATAATTTGGCGACCCCCCCCCCGGGCTCGTATGCATGAATAGATGCATTTTAAGCATCTCGTGTGCCTGAAACGAGCACAGCCATGAACGCTTCCTGCTCCACTGTTCTCTACCTGCCCGCTCGCTCTTCTGACTCTGTCTGTCTGTCTGTCTGTTTCTCCGTCAGGTTTGTGTCTCCTACGTCGTTCGTGTTTGGAGACGAACAGTCGACTCCCGTCGACTGTTACTCTGAGAGCTTCAACTTCACGTACAAGGTAGTGATAGTGCTAATACTCCTGACAATACTACATAATACACACAATGTACGTATAATAGTACTAATGAATGAATGTGTGTGTGTGTGTGTGTGTGTGTGTGTGTGTGTGTGTGTGTGTGTGTGTTTGTGTGCGTGCGTGCATGTGTGCGTGCGTGTGTGTGTGTGTGTGTGTGTAGGTATTAAACCTGGGTCCCAGCAGGTCGGTGGACAGTGTGTTGGAGATTGAACTTCCAAAGAGCCTGTCTCCATACAGCTACAGACTGCTGCAGCTCACTGACTGGCAGGTAAAATAACAACTAATACTAATAATAACAACTAATGGGCGACGGTTAGCCTGGCTCCAGCCCCTGAATCGCTAGCCACGCCCATTAAAAAAATATATTCAGGCGATTCAGGGTCTGGTGACGCTCTCGAAGGAGGTCTGAGACTCGGTTGGAAATCTGTACGACGAATCAGCGTTGTTTCAACTCGATGACGTCAAAACAACAGCGCCGTCCAGACACAAACAAACATGGCTGCCCCCACTGCGATGACTCACGACCATATCAATCTGGCTGTTAAATCGTCGTATGATAAATTGTTTCTTTACAGAAACGACAGGTTTTTATAAACATCATCATCCGACATATTTTACCGCTTTTGTTTACATGCTAGTAGCGCTCGTTGGCTGTGTTTGTTTGGTTAGCAAACGGGTTAGCCATAGCCTCTCATGATTGACGTCATCTGCTTTCCTACTATTCTGATTGGTTGGTATGAACCAATCGCCGAAGACTGCCTCTTTGTCAACGCCCATCTCAGAAACGGCTGTAGTAGGGAGGGCTTTCAGACTGAATAATGGAGTGAAACGAAATGAAAATTCAGGCTGAGTGTCAGGCTAGGCGACGGTAGCTTTGGAGTAGAGTGGCCAGTAGAGCTGCCGGATTGATCCCGGGCTCCCCCAGAGTTAGTGTCGAAGTGTCCTTGAGCAAGTGTGTGTGAGAGAAATGTAAATAGGTGAATGTTATGCACAATCTATAAAGCGCTATAGGGATAAAAGTGCTATATAAATGCACCATTTACCAATCAGAATTCATAGTGTGTAGTTCTCCACACCATTAGGACTCACAGTTCCCCTGCAGCCAATCAATCTGCCAAAACAGCAGATCTGTTTAAAAGCTCACAACAACTATTAGACTAAGGCTGTCTTATAGCACCGACGAAGGAGTCAGGACCCAAACGCTTGCTAATTTTAACCTCACTTTAAGCATTAAAAAATAAAATAAATGTACATTTTCTTAAGTCTCTGTCTAAGGAGTCTTCCTTAACAGTTTATGTGGCGAGTGAGTCTTTTTCTGCCGGTTTCCCTTTGTGTTTTTGAGACCACCGCACATGCTGTCAACACGGAACAAATAAAGGGACAAAGGGTGTGACGTGATTAAACAGCAGTATACAGCAGTGAACGTTAATAAAGTTGATAAACTGTCTGTCTCTCCAGTCCTCCCAGGGTCAGTGCCACCTCAGCAACCAGACAGCGACAGTAGAAGAAGAGTGTGACCTCCCAGATGTCTCCGTCCTCAAACAGATTGTCTTTTATTTCAGCAAAACAACCACGCGCAGAATGGTAAACGCACGCACGCACGTGCACAGCACAAGCACCCTAATTGTCCTTTGAGGACCAGCATAGTTGTCCTCACGAGCTTAGTCGACTTGAATGTTAGGCCTACTAAGGTTTTATCAATTTGATTAATGTTGTATTTGCGTGTGTTTGTGTGTGTGTGTGTGTGTGTGTGTGTGTGTGTGTGTGTGTGTGTGTGTGTGTGTGTGTGTGTGTGTGTGTGTGTGTGTGTGTGTGTGTGTGTGCGCGCGTGCGTATAGTTCTGTGGTCGTCAGGACATCCTGTGTGAGCGGTTGGTGTGTTACCTCGGCAACCTGGAGTCTGGAAAGGAGGCGACGGTCCAAATCACCACGAAACTGAACCCCACAGTACTACTGCAGTACCCGGTATACTACTAAATTATACTACTACTAGTACTACTACTAGTAGTACTACTAGTACTACTACTAGTACATTCCCTGTTCTTTTCTTATTTTATGTTGCTTCTGACATTCACTTCTACCCTACAAAGCAAAGAGATGATTTTAGTGTACCCTTTTGTCATACTTCCAAACATCAATGTTTGATTAAATTTAGAGGCCTCAGCTGTGGAGCTCTCTAGATGACATTTCTTCCTCACTGTAGTCAATATGATGTGTAATCTTTACTGTTTAGATTGTTTTGTCTGTATTTTGTGCAGTATGTATGTATGTTTCTTTATTGGCTTTGCACTGCTGCTCCCCTTGTGAACTGAAGCACTGATATACTCCTTTGTGTGTGTGTGTGTGTGTGTGTGTGTGTGTGTGTGTGTGTGTGTGTGTGTGTGTGTGTGTGTGTGTGTGTGTGTGTGTGTGTGTCTCAGGGTCGTCATGGTATCATGGTTGTTGAGAGCATAGCGGTCGTCACGTCTCCCACAGAGGATGAACACACCATCGTCACACACACACTGCCTCTGGCACAGGTACGCACACACACGCACACTGCCTCTGGCACAGGTACGCACACACACACACACTGCCTCTGGCACAGGTACGCACACACACACACACTGCCTCTGGCACAGGTACGCACACACACACACACTGCCTCTGGCACAGGTACGCACACACACACACACTGCCTCTGGCACAGGTACGCACACACACACACTGCCTCTGGCACAGGTACGCACACACACACACTGCCTCTGGCACATGCAGGTACGCACACACACACACACTGCCTCTGGCACAGGTACGCACACACACACACTGCCTCTGGCACAGGTACGCACACACACACACTGCCTCTGGCACAGGTACGCACACACATACACACACTGCCTCTGGCACAGGTACGCACACACACATACACACATATAAATCTGTAGCGGAGGGAGAGGTTCCAAATGGGGTGAACTACAGCGTCACACAAACATTTTAGTAGCAAATCCACAATATGTTTTCCAATTTCAATCCTGAAAAAGTTACAGTTTTGGACATTATGAGGTTTACAGGTGGCGTTTCTAGGTGGCGGCGGAGGCTCATTTCATTGTAATCAAAGTTGTCTGTTCTGCGTGTTGCGTTTCTAGGTGGCGGCGGAGGCTCATTTCATTGTAATCTCAGTTGTCTGTTCTGCGTGTTGTGTTTCTAGGTGGCGGCGGAGGCACATTTCATTGTAATCTCAGTTGTCTGTTCTGCGTGTTGTGTTTCTAGGTGGCGGCGGAGGCACATTTCATTGTAATCTAAGTTGTCTGTTCTGCGTGTTGTGTTTCTTTTCTTTTCTGAGTGGTGCAACCATAGGGTGCTTTGTCCGTCCCTGGCGCTGTGTCCCTATATATGTTTAGGGTACCAACAGGGTGGCGCTGTTGCACCACTCACTTCAGACACGTCTTTTTTTAAAGTTTTTTTTGGGCTTTTCTGCCTATTTATTGATAGTTTCAAGTGAAAACGGACAGGAAAGAGGGAGAGAGAGAAGGGGAGAGACATGCAGCAAAGGTCGTCATGAACGGGACTCGAATACGTAACGCGCTGTCAGGCCAGAGCCTGTATGTGGCATGCGCCTGGACTACTTGGCCAGCGGGCGCCCGTGTGTTGTGTTCCTAGGTGGCGGTGCAGGCTCATTTCATTCTAATCTTTAGAAGTTGTCTGTTCTGCGTGTTGCGTTTCTAGGTGGCGGTGGAGGCTCATTTCAACCAGAAACCGCCGGCAGCTGTCCAGATCTTCATCATCATCGTCAGCTTGATCATCGGCCTCCTCATCCTCACTGCCCTGATCTACTGCCTGTGGAAGGTAACACCTTACACAACACTACATGCTAGGGCGGACACTACACTGTTATCTTTAAGACCTTACACAACACTACATGCTAGGGCAGACAGCGGACACTACACTGTTATCTTTAAGCCACTATTCTATCAATCACTTGTTTATTAATCGCATAATCAAGAACCACGCTTTCATGATCATCTATTAAAGGTATATTTTCCCTTTATCTTTATCCTTTTTAGTGTAATAGTATTAGTTTACTATAATTAGATTAATACACGATAATCAACACTAACACTTTATTTACCCAAATCAAATCATAGTACAACATACGTATTCAATCAAAGCAAACAGCATAAACAATAAGTTTGCCTCTTCTACGAAAATTAAACTTACAAGTTAGTTACAAGGCTGCATTCTGTCGCGCGTGCCAAGCTGTCATTCTCTTGTTGTATTATTTATTTCTCAATCTCACCACGGAGTAACCTCGCGTCTCGGAGGACAGTCAAGACGGGCAGTGTCAGTAGACCAATCACAGGCAGGCGGGGCGTTACCATGCCTATGCTCGGACACAAACGGAATTCACGCGGTGCTGCTATTGTGCATGTTGGCTCACTGGAAACACTCTGCTAAAGTGTGGTCCAGGGACCCTCATGGTTCCTTGAGGAGCATTTTGTACACTCTCGGAGTGGCCCTCGGAGCCCTCTGGTGGGCTGTGAGGATATTGCAAGTGGGACCCAAAACCATTGGCAAAACGCTATGAATATTGTGACGATGATATAGTATAGGCCCCTTTTCCACCGGTTGGTTCCCAATGGGAACCGGTTCAGTTCTTTTTGGTTCTTAGTCCATGAGCCAGAGCTCCTAAATTGGAACGTTAACTATGAATTGAGTGGGCAAAACTATACCTATATTAAATTGTTTATAGGATCAACTAAGAACCAAAAATAACTGAACCGGTTCCCATTGGGAACCAACCGGTGGAAAAGGGGTCCCAGAGTTCCAGACCCGTTATGGTCATTCAGGGATAGTAGCTCTTTATGTGTTTCTGGTCATGTATGTCCGTGGCAAAAATGGCATTCTGACCAAAATGTCCACCACATGACCCCTCTCTGTCTGTCTGTCTGTCTGTCTGTCTGTCTGTCTGTCTGTCTGTCTGTCTGTCTGTCTGTCTGTCTGTCTGTCTTTCAGGCTGGTTTCTTCAAGAGACAACACCAGAAGACGGAGGATGACTTAAAAAGAGAAAGCTGGGACTACGTTCCTAAAATGGACAAAACGGAGAGCTCCTCCTAACACACACACACACACACACACACACACACACACACACACACACACACACACACACACACACACACACACACACACACACACACACACACACACACACACACACACACACACACACACACACACACACACACACACACACACACACACACACACACACACACGTCGTGGACTGACAGAACAGATACATGATGAATTCATGGATAGATGCAGAGAACTGAAGATGAAACAAAAGATGTGAATGGAACAACTGCTCGACCAATCGTAACACGGCCCAGGATCGTTCAGGAAGTGCATGCAACACTAGCCTCGGCCCTCATAGACATATAAAGAGGTAGACGCCCTTTCCGGCTCTGGAGCGTATATGTGCTCAAGGGAGGGCAAAACTTTCCAGAGATTCCTTGCGAAGCCCCGCGGAAGCATGAGCGTGCGTCACAGAGCGCATGCTCGGGTCTGATAAGTCCCGGACAAGATGTGCTGTGATTGGCCAGTAAACACTTGAGTGGCAGCGTGACGTAGCGTCCCTTCCACACTTCCGGTGTACTTCCTCCCCCAGTGTAAATTCTTCCGCCCCTCCTTCAACACACATGGCTCCAACGAACTGCAGCGGCCAATGAGGCATCTATTTTGTTTTATATGTATGTCGGTCCCAGCCTTATACTCATCTGCGAAGAGAAAAGCATGCCTGGTCACGACCTAAGGCAGAGAGAAAAGCCTGGTCACAACCTAAGGCAGAGAGAAAAGCCTGGTCACAACCTAAGGCAGAGAGAAAAGCCTGGTCACAACCTAAGGCAGAGAGAAAAGCCTGGTCACAACCTAAGGCAGAGAGAAAAGCCTGGTCACAACCTAAGGCAGAGAGAGTGTCTAGCCGGAAGTGTCGGTCCGGAACATCCGTCAGATGTTATTTCCCCCCGGATACAATATTTTTGCCGCTACTTCCGTTTAACCGGCTAGGTCTTGCTCAGCGTCATGAAACACGCGGCAGACCGGGTCTAGAAGGGTATTTGCGAGTGGACCCCCAAATAATTAGGCAAAACGCTACGGTTTTGGTATGGTAGGTTTTCTTTAAAAGTTTGACATTTTTGTTTTCATTGAGATAAATAGGAACTTTTTAAAGTATTATTTGTAACAGTTGGCCGAATGGTCAAGGGTCCAAGAATGTAGATTTCTCGTATTTATTTACCTCCATAAATAATGAACAGCCCATGAAGGATTGTCACAGTCAAGGTCTGAGGCATACACTTTCAATAACCAAAAGTAAGAAATAAACACTTGATAACTAAACTTAAAGGACCACTTCACCACTTTTCAACATGTCTTCATATAATTGGTCCTCACTAATGTTTATGATAAAACACCACCATTTTTTTCCTACTCAGTCTGTGTGTCATAGGAGGGCTTTGGGCAGTTCGGACACCCGTCCACCAGTGACATCATCATTAGGCAAGATTTGTTTTAAAATATATTTAGATTTGTATTATCGTGAGAACGATGGCTTCAACTTTTGCATTGCAACTTTTCAGGAAAAGAAAGCCTGCAGTTTATATTAGCTTGGATTCACCATCGATGATGTCACTGGTGGACGGGTTTCTGAACTGCCCACAGCCTTTCTATGAGACACAGACTGAGTAGGAAAAATTGGTGGTATTTTATCATGAACATTAGTTAGGACCAATTATAGGAAGAGAAGTTGAAAAGTGGTGAAGTGGTCCTTTAAGGCAAAAACAAACAAAGCAAGAACTAAAGATACTGTAACCGGCTGCAATGCCTCTTTCCTCATGGCCCTGGCAGCATTCCCCTGGTGTCGTCTACTTTGTGACATTAAGCAAACTGAAGCCAAATGCCAAATTCCACTCACACTCGGTCACTCCAGCATGGTGGTGTTACCGTGGAACTGGTGACCTGCTGAAATATGTGTAGACAATCACATAATGTCAGTGCCCGAATGTAAATCGTTGCAGTTTGTTCATTAGCAGAATTAAATTTAGCGGTATTTAGGCCACGTATTTAACCCATTCTGACCTGAGATCAGATTCTAAAAATGTCTTCTACATCCTTACAGTTTTCTGAAAAAGCTATGTTTCTGTGTCAGTCGTTCTTCGATTTTTCGAAAATAGCAGATCTACAAGCTCGTAGCGCGCCACTCGGTGGCGCGCTATGAGCTTGTAGATCTGCTATTTTTCGATAGCTAAAGCATAACATACTGCTAACACCAAAAGGGGTTCCCGCCGTAAGTTATGTGAAGTCCACAAGATGGTCACATATTTCGGCAGGTCACCAATTTCACCACAACGCCGCCATGCAGGAGTGATGGAGTGCGAGTGAGGGCACGGGTTGCCCCGAGACAATATTGATCAAAGCCGTAACACAGTCGATTGATTGATCAACTCATAAAGACCTAGAAGGCCGATTCTACAAATGTCTTCTAAATCCTGACAGATTTCTGAAAAACGTATTTACATATCAGTGGTGTTCAAACCTTGTCATGTCCCAGGACCCCCAAAATGTACTGTATTTGACCCCCCAAGGAAAGGTTTGAGTTCAAATGTTTGCTGTGAAAAATACAGTATATTCAAGATTTGCACAATTCTTTTAGGGTTTTTCCAAAAATAGCAGATCTACAAGCTCATAGCGTGGCACTAAGCCTATCTATCGGGTTGGGAAACACTGTTGTTACCTATCGTTTGTAGTTTATAAAATGTCTGAGTCTTATTTAATGTGACTTTTATTTAAAAAAGCGGATGAAGAATGTGATCTTACTGACTGCCTGTCTTACTGACTGCCTGTCTTACTGACTACATGTCTGTCTTACTGCCTGTCTGTCTGTCTGTCTGTCTGTCTGTGTGGCCGGCTGGTGAGTTCAGGTTAATTATGGAATGAAGCATTAGCGATCAGTGTTATTATACCACAGGAGGGATGGGATGATGATCATTACTATTATATCTATGCTCACAGTAATCGCGGAGATTTTAATTTATCATAAAATTGTCCTACACTAGGACAATTTCAACAATAGCAGATATACAAGTTGCATTGCAACACATTGTGAGCGTGTACATTCAGCTATTTTGTTGGCGAATGTTGCCCCCAGAATAGGGAATTCAAGTGGTTAACAAAAGTGCCATTTTAAGTTGTAAGCGTATTATTTTAATTATCGCGATAATATCACTAATCACAATTATTATAATTGTGTGACACGTAATTTTCATGATCGTCCCATCCCTATACCACAGGAAACCATTTACTGTCTGTCTGTCTGTCTGTCTGTCTGGAAGAGAAATGTTTGTAAGAGAAAAGCGCAATCTTTGTGTGTTGTAATGTTGCTTCCGTCACAGTCTTTTTGTAAATGAAGTAATTCTGTAAATGAAAGTTGTTTTTATTTTATTGCCTGTAAATAATTGTGTGGACAAACAATGTATTTTGGTTGAATTGGTCTAATTGTGCACTGGAATGTCGCTGAAGATTTATCGATGCTTTTAATAATAAAATCATTTTTTTAATGCATTGCATTATTGTCTTACTTTTAATCATGGTATGAGTAGCATGTTGTACTTACATACATTAAAAGATAGATATATAGATAGATAGATAGATAGATAGATAGATAGATAGATATCAATCTATCTAGATTATCTATCTAGATTATCTATCAATCTATCTAGATTATCTATCTAGATTATCTATCAATCTATCTAGATTATCTATCTAGATTATCTATCTAGATTATCTATCAATCTATCTAGATTATCTATCAATCTATCTAGATTAGATTATCTATCTAGATTATCTATCTAGATTATCTATCAATCTATCTAGATTATCTATCTAGATTATATATCAATCTATCTAGATTATCTATCTAGATTATCTATCTAGATTATCTATCAATCTATCTAGATTATCTATCAATCTATCTAGATTATCTAACAATCTATCTATCTATCAAGATAGATAGATTGATAGATGAAATACTCACATACAACCCACATATTAAACATCAAACATATAGTATGAAATACTCACATACAACCCACATATTAAACATCAAACATATAGTATGAAATACTCACATACAACCCACATATTAAACATCAAACATATAGTATGAAATACTCACAAACAACCCACACATATTAAACATCAAACATATAGTATGAAATACTCACAAACAACCCACACATATTAAACATCAAACATATAGTATATGAAATACTCACATACAACCCACATATTAAACATCAAACATATAGTATGAAATACTCACAAACAACCCACACATATTAAACATCAAACATATAGTATATGAAATACTCACATACAACCCACATATTAAACATCAAACATATAGTATATGAAATACTCACATACAACCCACATATTAAACATCAAACATATAGTATATGAAATACTCACATACAACCCACATATTAAACATCAAACATATAGTATATGAAATACTCACATACAACCCACATATTAAACATCAAACATATAGTATATGAAATACTCACATACAACCCACACATATTAAACATCAAACATATAGTATGAAATACTCACATACAACCCACATATTAAACATCAAACATATAGTATGAAATACTCACATACAACCCACATATTAAACATCAAACATATAGTATGAAATACTCACAAACAACCCACACATATTAAACATCAAACATATAGTATGAAATACTCACAAACAACCCACACATATTAAACATCAAACATATAGTATATGAAATACTCACATACAACCCACATATTAAACATCAAACATATAGTATGAAATACTCACAAACAACCCACACATATTAAACATCAAACATATAGTATATGAAATACTCACATACAACCCACATATTAAACATCAAACATATAGTATATGAAATACTCACATACAACCCACATATTAAACATCAAACATATAGTATATGAAATACTCACATACAACCCACATATTAAACATCAAACATATAGTATATGAAATACTCACATACAACCCACATATTAAACATCAAACATATAGTATGAAATACTCACATACAACCCACATATTAAACATCAAACATATAGTATGAAATACTCACATACAACCCACATATTAAACATCAAACATATAGTATGAAATACTCACAAACAACCCACACATATTAAACATCAAACATATAGTATGAAATACTCACAAACAACCCACACATATTAAACATCAAACATATAGTATATGAAATACTCACATACAACCCACATATTAAACATCAAACATATAGTATGAAATACTCACAAACAACCCACACATATTAAACATCAAACATATAGTATATGAAATACTCACATACAACCCACATATTAAACATCAAACATATAGTATATGAAATACTCACATACAACCCACATATTAAACATCAAACATATAGTATATGAAATACTCACATACAACCCACATATTAAACATCAAACATATAGTATATGAAATACTCACATACAACCCACATATTAAACATCAAACATATAGTATATGAAATACTCACATACAACCAGCACATAACATTATATGCATTGGATGTGTATTCAATTATTAAGCACCGACAGCTGAAACTCACACTACTAAGTAATCTTTCACTTTTTTTAATATAAGAAAATGTTTTTATACACTCCATTACTGGCAGACATTGTAGGCTATACTGTATAATCCTATATCTCACTGTGTTGAAAATGACTGTGTTGAAACTAGACAACTAGGCTATTATTCCATACACCGGTGCCCATGGTGGACTATGCATGGCAGAGGCGTCCTCTTCCCTGAGCCAGGCCTAAACCTAGTTGCACTGCGACTTTTCTAGGTATAGTCGTCATACTAGGAATTGACGGGAAAAGACATGGAGCTGTGTGAAACTCCATATTTGGACCTCGAAATTACGTCCTTTTTTATGACGTCACAGCGAGCCCACACTGTTTCGTCAGGAACACAGCGCTACATTATATGTTGTATCATCATGCAGGTGATACAACATATCATTTCAACCCTTGTTGAAATGTCATTATAGGCGTCATTTTTTCAAAAGAAATGGAAATAAAACAATCTACAAGCACATCAGCAGACAGGAGGACAGACAGACAGGAAGCGGTCATCATTCACCAGGCCACAATGTCCACAATATCCCAGTTCGAGAGCGTAGTATCCCAGAAGTCCCTGCTGCACCCAAAGCCGCCGGGGCTGGTCCTGCAGTACGGCACGTCGGGCTTCCGGGCCGACGCGGGACAGCTGGACCACGTGCTGTTCCGCATGGGCCTGCTGGCGGCGCTCATGTCCAAGAAGGCCCGAGGCGCCGCCGTTGGACTCGTGGTCACAGCGTCCCACAACCCCGACCAGGACAACGGCGTGAAGCTGGTGGACGCCACGGGGGAGGCGGTGATGTCGCCGGCGTGGGAGCGGCACGCCGCCCGGCTGGCCAATGCCGAGCAGGACCGCCTTCTCGCCGCCCTGCGGGACGTCGCCGAGGCCGAGGCCGTGGACGTGTCCCAGGAGGCCCGCGTCCTCCTGGGCCGGGACACCCGGAGCAGCGGCGAGGCGCTGTCGCGGGCCGCGCGGGACGGCGTGTCCGCCCTGGGCGGTCCCGCCGCCCCCAGGGACTACGGCCTGGTGACCACGCCGCAGCTCCACTACATGGTGCGCTGCCGCAACACGCAGGGCGGCTACGGCGAGGCGACGGCGGAGGGTTACTACCGCAAGCTGTCCCGGGCGTTCCTCCGGCTGGTCGGACGTGCTCGTCCGGAACGTGCCGACGAGCAGAAGCGCCTGTGGCTGGACGGCGCCAACGGCGTTGGGGCGCTGAAGGTGCGGGAGATGATGGAGATGGACGACCTGAAGGAGGAGCTGCAGATATCGCTGTTCAACGACGGCGGAGGGAGGCTCAACCACCGCTGCGGGGCTGACTACGTCAAGGTGCAGCAGCGCCCGCCGGCCACGGGCGTTCCCCCGGCACGCGGCGGCCAGCGCTGCTGCTCCTTCGACGGAGACGCCGACCGCCTCGTGTACTACTACGGCGACTCTGACGGATGCTTCCACCTGCTGGATGGGGACAAGATGGCCGCCCTGATCAGCGTCTTCCTCAAGGAGCTCCTGGCGCGGGCCGGCCTGCTGGGCGACCTGGAGATCGGGGCGGTGCAGACGGCGTATGCCAACGGCAGCTCCACCGCTTACCTGCAGGACGTGGCCAAGGTGGCAGTGAGGTGCGTCAGGACGGGCGTCAAGCACCTGCACCGCGCAGCGCGGGACTTCGACGTGGGCGTGTACTTCGAGGCCAACGGGCATGGGACCGTGCTGTTCAGTGAGGCGGCCGGAAAGAAGATCCGCCTGCTGGCCGCCGAGGAGGACCCCGCTGGCGGCCCCGAGGATCTCGGAGCCGCTGAGGAGGACCTCGCTAGCTGCTGCTCCGACGACGACGGCAGCGGCGGTAGGTGGAAGAAGAGGGCGGCCGCATTGCTGCTGCGGGACACCGTGGACCTCGTCAACCAGACCGTGGGCGACGCCATTTCCGACATGCTGCTGGTCGAGGCCGTGCTGGCCCTGCAGGGCATGACGGTGGAACAGTGGGATGCCACATACACCGACCTGCCCAGCAGGCAGCTCGAGGTCAAGGTGTCGGACCGCGGGGCGATCCGCACGGCCGGCGAAGACGAGCGACGCACGGTGAGTCCGTCGGGTCTGCAGGAGGCCATCGACGGCCTGGTGGAGAGCTGCGGGGGAGGACAGTGGCGGACGCGCTGTTTCGTGCGACCCTCGGGCACCGAGGACGTGATCAGAGTGTATGCCGAGGCGGAGACGCGGGAGGTCGCCGACGCCTTGGCGCACCAGGTCAGCCTGGCCGTGTACCGACTGGCGGGCGGAGTAGGGGATGAGCCCAAACCTGTAGTGTAAAGCTGTGGTTCCCAAACTTTTTCATGTCAAGGACCCCCAAATTGACACTAATTAGCCCGTGGACCCCCCTTGGAAGACATATGCCAGGGACCCCCATAAGAGAAGATCTTTATGGCTCTAGCAGAGATTCTCAACGCGTTAAATTTCAAGGACCCCCAGTTTGACATGCATTTAATGGCATTTCTATCTCTGGGACCCCCAATTTATATTGTAAAATCAATGTTAATTTAACCCTGATAGTGTACAAATGGAACCCTATGGACCCTAACGGATCCATTTGGTTCCATTTGTACACTCTCAGAGTTACAGACCCATAAGGGTCAATTTACAACAATGGTGTTGTTGTAGTGTACAAAAGTATTCCATAGTGGCGAGTCTGGCGACCACAACAACAGACTGGGCAGTGCACGGATTCCTCCCCCGGGAGCTTCTCCATTGTAAACAATAGGGACTCAATTTCCCATAATCCCTTTACACGAGCGACAGACCTTTTTGCGATGACATCATCAAAACGTGTCTCATATCCCATTCTGTCCGGTGGATTGCCCATATGACTTAAAGATGGAGTGCCACGATTTTTTTCCACCCTAAAACATGATCATCAGGTATTATAAGGAGGAAGAACTTTTTCCAAAAAGTGTACAGTATTTGTTAAAATCATGCTTTTATGTGGACACGCCCACCAGTTCATTACGTATGCCTGGTTTGCCTGGTGGGTGGTGATGGGTGGTGATCCACCTGAACTGAAGCCGCACCCACAGCTGTAGTTGTATGATAAAGGGGGAGGGGTTAGGGGAGGGGTTGATAGTGTGGTGTCACTATATTAATGTATATTTCATTGGCACGTTTGACTGTCAAGGGTTCAGCCTCCAGGAAGAAACCCAAAATACAAAGTTAATACACCATTGCACATAAAAACGACTCCAGGGTGTCTAATGAAGTACTGTCACCTCATAGACACATGAAAAACTGGAAAAATACAAAAATTGTGGCACTCCATCTTTAAAACTGATAACTCGGGCAACTCGCGAACACCAGGGAAAGTGTTCTACAATTAATGAACTCGAGCAACTCGTGTTTAGAAGTCAAAGTGTTAAAGCAATCAATTGTTAATTGTGTGGTCTTCTTTCTCTCAAGTACTCTCAAGTGTTTCTATGGATCATTGTGCATATTGAAGTGTTTCTATGGATCAATGTGCATATTGAAGTGTTTCTATGGAACATTGTGCATATTGAAGTGTTTCTATGGATCATTGTGCATATTGAAGTGTTTCTATGGATCATTGTGCATATTGAAGTGTTTCTATGGAACATTGTGCATATTGAAGTGTTTCGATGGAACATTGTGCATATTGAAGTGTTTCTATGGATCATTGTGCATATTGAAGTGTTTCTATGGATCATTGTGCATATTGAAGTGTTTCTATGGATCATTGTGCATATTGAAGTGTTTCTATGGATCATTGTGCATATTGAAGTGTTTCTATGGAACATTGTGCATATTGAAGTGTTTCTATGGATCATTGTGCATATTGAAGTGTTTCTATGGATCATTGTGCATATTGAAGTGTTTCTATGGAACATTGTGCATATTGAAGTGTTTCTATGGATCATTGTGCATATTGCGTATAGCTTTTTCTTTGTTGATTTATTGCTTATATGGGCTTGACCCCGTCTTATCGCTGCTTGCAGCTTTATGTATTATTTGAATTAGACAAACAGCAATAATAAACCGTTCGGGCTTGAAACCTTAAATGATCTGATAATTGTCTCCACCAGGCCGAAGGCATGGGGAGAGAGTATGTTTTGCACTCCGTCCGTCCGTCCGTCCATGTGTGTGTGTGTGTGTGTCCGTCCGTCCGTCCTTCCGTCTGTGAACAGCTAATCTCCGGCACCGTTAACCCGGTCGATGAAAAATTTTGCACACACACTCCCTGGATGCCAACGATGAACCTCTGCCCCAGAATTTCCAGAACGGCCTGTTATAGCGCCACCAGGAGGCCGCTTTGTGCAAAACAGGTTTTTGGACAGTACACCTACCGATTTTGTCCAAACATCACGCAAATTGGTACACAGTCTCTCTAGAGCCATTCATCGAAACGGGTCTTTCAGACTCCATCCTGATTGGCTAAGATTGGCTTCCAAAGTTCGCAGGAGTGCTCAGTTTCAAACAAAATGCTGCAAATCATGAACACATCGTGTGATTTCCGTGAAATTGTGCACGCACATTCCCACTAGGCCGAGGAAGAAATGCCACATGAACATTTTCAACTCAGCCTCATGGTGGCGCTATAACTCGCCGAAAAGTGTTTTTACCTCTGACTGCACGGATCTGTGGATAACTTTGTATGCCAACTCCCTAGAGGCCAAGGAAAAACCTTTGCCTGGAATTTTTCACATCTGCTCTTTATAGCGCCACCAGGAGGCCGACATATGTAAAACACATTTTCTAATATTACTCCTTCAGATTTTATCCAAATTTCACGCAAATCGGCACACATGCTCTTCATAGTCATGTGATCAAGACGAGTTTGTTTGATTTCTCATAATCCACCCTCATTGGCTACGATTGGCTTCTAAACTTTTCAGGAGTAGCCCGCTTTGTACCAGTTTTGTACAAATCGCCACAACTACTCAACGCAGCGTCCGATTGTGGTGAAACTGTGCATGCATATTCCCACTAGTCTTTGGAAGAAATGCCACTTGACAGTTTTCAAATCAGCCTCATGGTGGCGCTACAACAGGCCAAGCCGTGTCACCACACACACACACACACACACACACACACACACACACACACACACACACACACACACACACACACACACACACACACACACACACACACACACACACACACACACACACACACACACACACACACACACACTCCTATCCTCCTGGTGGAGACCTGTGCCCAGAAGGGCACTTTTTCTAGTATTCACATGTTTTCTTCACTTTTTTTCTAATGTGTGTACTTTGGACATGTGTAGTTGGAGACATTGTTATAAAAAATGTGATGCACACTTCCCTATTTGGAAAAAATTTAAGGTGTAGGCCTGTAAAACCCTTTTCCCAAGACTTTCTTTTATTAAAATACAAAAAAATAGTTTCCATACTAGTGAGTAAAATTGCTTTACAGCATTGATGGTCTTTATTAAAGGCGGATGGTTAAACAAAAATGATTAAAGTTAAACGTGTTAAATTAGAAGGTACCCCCATCTCTATACAAAACACTGCCATGGTGTATGAAGATATATCGAGATGCAATTTTACAGAAATGTAATCATTTGTTTTGGTTTAATTGCATTTCATTTGCACAGGCTGTTTGTGATGAATCAGTGTGCACTGTGCGGCCAATCATATTCTATTTATTTCCCATGTTATTTCTCCTATATCAGTGTGCACTGCAGCAAGACAAGGTTGACTGATGCCAAAACTTTGTGCAGCAGTAGGCTGTAACAATTAAAAATCACACCTTTGTGAAGTGAGGGGCACTCTTATCGTTGTCAAAGGACAAGGACAAATGTAGGACAAATGTAGCCGATGTTTTTTGTGCCACAATAAGGCACGAAGTGGATAGGTAAAAAGGTAAGAGCCGATGCGGTGCTCGTCTACATATGACGTAAATTCTCCATTGTCAATGGGAATTTAATGTTTGTGTAAGACAAATTGTTCAAAAACATTCCACATTTGTCACTTTTTTCCTATATTTGTTTTGTTGAAAATATCAGATCTACAAGCACTGGGCTTGCAGATCTGATAAATAATAACAGATCTATGACGAGTCGATGCTGGAAATAGTGCAGTAACAGTTGCTTGTTTTGGGCTTGTTTTCATAGACCTGGTTGCTTATTTCTCCCACAAGATATGGCAACACTGGGAGTAGACCAAATTAATTCATCTCAGAGAGAGGATGAGAACATGAAACAAACAGCAGAGGAGAGACGAACAGAGGACGTTTTATAATAGACGTGTGCTGCAGTGCACAAACCTTTCTGTAACTTTGTGTCTGAGATTGTCTTTGCACGACAGTCTGCGTAAAGTTGTGAAAACAGCAGGATCAAAAAAGACTGTTTGCTTTGTGAGATAATGCTACGCTAGCCTCAAGTACAGTCCGTCTATACAAGTGAATAGAAAGTTTAACGTGAACCGAACCAGTTGGTCGCCTTTTGGAGGGACAGTCTGTCCTTTTCAACCTGAAGACACAAAGAGGACAACCCAGATAGAGCTTTGAGCAACCAGGGCTTCACTCAAAGTTCCTCTGGCAACGTGGAATGAGATTGAGAAGGCAGTGAGTGGACTGAAATACCACATTAAAGGTTTGGTTTCTCACATTCATTTTTCATTCCTTTTTCTTATAGCAGGGGGCGGACTTGTAAGAAATCAGCAATATTTGGCTTTTGGTGACTAGTTTCTGAATTTTGGTGTGGTGTTAGGTATGGGTTTGCAAAAAGCTGTGCAAACGCTAGAAAGGTCAAAACGCCACGATGCGCTTTTTTCATCGCTAGAAAGGTCAAAACGCTAGAAAGGTCAAAAATCGCTAGAAAGGTCAAAAATCGCTAGAAAGTTTGTTTTCCGTAAAATGTTAGTATGTTATTTAGCACACCCAATGGTAACAGAATCCTTTCATTGCAAACCGACCACTAAGGGGCGAGCCAAATTAGTTTGCAATGGTTTTTGAAAACCTTATGCCCATACCTAACACCATGCCAAATTCAATTAAAAAAGTAGTTATGAAGTGCATCATTGTTATGATTTTTTACATTTACATTTTAGCCACCGTGGACGCCATCTTGAAAACTATGCCTTTCTGGTTGTTCGTTGTTCCCAAACTTTTAGTATGTTATTTAGCACACCCAATAGTAACAGAATCCATTGAAAAATCTCTTTTACAGAGATTAAAATAGGGTGCATTTTGCATCCCAAAACACAGTTTATAGTTAAGGGACGCAATAAAACAACAACCTCTGCATCCACGACCACGGGATGCACTACGGTACTACTGTACTGTTTTTTATTCTAGTTTATTTTGCTAGCTTTAGTTATAATATAATTTCTTCTTCTGTTTTCTACATGAATATAAACACATTATAACCATATAAAATGAAATGGGAGTTAAATGCTGCAATTTGTAAAAATGGCAAAACATGACTCCTAGCGTCGTTGAAGTGGGACTCATAAAATGTCCCTGGGACTCATCTAAAAGACCATCCCTGCATCCCGGGACTCATTACATTGAAAACCTATTTACAACACTGCTTTTATCAATTATTTTGGTTTTCAACGATACCTATACGTATCTAATATTTGAGTCTGTGCAAACAGACCACTAGGGGGCGCAACCAACGCGTTTGCACAGCTTTTTGAAAACCTTATACCCATACCTAACGCATGTATCAAAATGACGGAGCGGTTGCGCAAAGACCCGCCCGACAGCACTGTTTAATGCAATGTATTTGTGCAAGTTATGGGTAGACCTACTGTTGACTTTTACAACTTTGTCATGAGTAATTCAACAAAAAATACTTATAACTGGAACAAATAAATTGCATTAAACAGTGCTGCCGGGCGGGTCTTTGCGCATCTGCTCCGTCATTTAGAATTAGGCATAGCCTACCTAACACCACACCAAAATTCAGAAACTAGTCCCCAAAAGCCAAATCTTTACAAGTCCGCCCCCTGCTGTTTTTCGTTTTTCTTTTAGCTTGTATGACCTCAATTACACCCCAAAAAAAACCTGAACTGTGAACATTCAGTGGATTTTCTGTGGTCTGACGTTTTCTCTGGGGTTTGGAAGCATTTTGAGCTGCAATGAAAACAGGCAAAACAATAAAAACAGTGACATCTGCTGGCAAATCCCATTGACATATATGGAATTTGCAGGTTGTGACATCATAAACAGCAGGAAGATCAGAGCACTTGTTTGAGCCAGAAAACACCAGACCACAGAACATCTACTCAGAAAACCAATTTTTTTTATGTCACCTGTAGCTCCTAGCCAGACCAACCTGAAGACCAGCCATACCTCAACCAGTGTGTGGAGCCCAGACTGCAGGTGAAGATGAACTCTCCAGACTCAGCCAGGGATGTTTCTATTAAACAGGAGGAACCTGAAGACATTTCTATTAAACAGGAGGAAACTGAAGACATTTCTATTAAACAGGAGGAACCTGAAGACATTTCTATTAAACAGGAGAAACCTGAAGATATTTCTATTAAACAGGAGGAACCTGAAGACATTTCTATTAAACAGGAGGAACCTGAAGACATTTCTATTAAACAGGAAGAACCTGAAGACATCTCTATTAAACAGGAGGAACCTGAAGACATCTCTATTAAACAGGAACCTGAAGACATTTCTATTAAACAGGAGGAACCTGAAGACATTTCTATTACACAGGAGGAACCTGAAGATATTTCTATTAAACAGGAGGAACCTGAAGACATTTCTATTAAACAGGAGGAACCTGAAGACATTTCTATTAAACAGGAGGAACCTGAAGACATTTCTATTAAACAGGAGGAACCTGAAGACATTTCTATTAAACAGGAGGAACCTGAAGACATTTCTATTAAACAGGAGGAAACTGAAGACATTTCTATTAAACAGGAACCTGAAGACATTTCAGTTAAACAGGAGGAACCTGAAGACCTCCCACAACTCAACATTCTGCACATGGTTGTGTGCAAAGAGGAAGTTTCTCCTGGACAGGAGAGGATCCCCAGTCTGCTCCAGGAGGAACCAGAGCCTCCACACATTAGGTCAAAACGCCACGATGCGCTTTTTTCATCGCTAGAAAGGTCAAAACGCCACGATGCGCTTTTTTCATCGCTAGAAGGGTCAAAACGCCACAATGCGCTTTTTTCATCGCTAGAAAGGTCAAAACGCTAGAAAGGTGAAAAATCGCTAGAAAGGTCAAAAGGTCAAAAGTCAAAACGCTAGAAAGGTCAAAAATCGATAGAAAGGTCAAAACGCCACGATGCGCTTTTTTCATCGCTAGAAAGGTCAAAACGCTAGAAAGGTCAAAAATCGCTAGAAAGGTCAAAAGGTCAAAAGGTCAAAAGGTCAAAGGTCAAAATGCTAGAAAGGTCAAAAATCGCTAGAAAGGTCAAAACGCCACGATGCGCTTTTTTCATCGCTAGAAAGGTCAAAACGCTAGAAAGGTCAAAAATCGCTAGAAAGGTAAAAACGCCACGATGCGCTTTTTTCATCGCTAGAAAGGTCAAAACGCTAGAAAGGTCAAAAATCGCTAGAAAGGTCAAAAGGTCAAAAGGTCAAAACGCTAGCAAGGTCAAAAATCACTAGAAAGGTCAAAACGCCACGATGCGCTTTTTTCATCGCTAGAAAGGTGAAAAATCGCTAGAAAGGTCAAAAGGTCAAAGGTCAAAACGCTAGAAAGGTCAAAAATCATTAGAAGGGTCAAAACGCCACAATGCGCTTTTTTCATCGCTAGAAAGGTCAAAATCGCTAGAAAGGTCAAAAGGTCAAAATGTCAAAATGCTAGAAAGGTCAAAAATCGCTAGAAAGGTCAAAATGCCACGATGCGCTTTTTTCATCGCTAGAAAGGTCAAAACGCCACGATGCGCTTTTTTCATCGCTAGAAAGGTCAAAACGCTAGAAAGGTAAAAAATCGCTAGAAAGGTCAAAACGCCACGATGCGCTTTTTTCATCGCTAGAAAGGTCAAAACGCTAGAAAGGTCAAAAATCGCTAGAAAGGTCAAAAGGTCAAAGGTCAAAACGTAGTCTTGTAGTCTTGGATACGTCCACGATGGAGCTGTCGGGAGCTTAAAATGCCTATGGTTTCATTGCAAACCGACCACTAGGGGGCGAGCAAAATAAGTTTGCAATGTTTTTTGAAAACCTTATGACCATACCTAACAGCATGCCAAAATTCAAAAAGCAGTTACCAAGTGCATAATTGTTATGATTTTTTACGTGACACTGCCGGGAGCTAAAATGCATATAAACTGTGATTAATGTAAAAAAAATATAACAATTATGCACTTGGTAACTGCTCTTTGAATTTTGGCATGGTGTTAGTTATGGTCATAAGGTTTTCAAAAAACATCGCAAACTAATTTGGCTCGCCCCCTAGTGGTCGGTTTGCAACTTTGGAATGAAACAGGCATTTTAAGCTTGCGGCAGCCATCGTGAACGCCATCTTGAAAACGATCCCTTTCAAGCAAGGGGCCAGTGAGGCGCTCCAACGTTGAAGCACTGGGCCCTAGTGGTAAAAGGAAGGACAGGCGGACCCGTGCTTTAACACGTAGGTCGTAGGACCATCACTCCCTACGTCACCCATACGTCACCCCGGAGGAGGTACTTCCGGCAGTCTAGTCGACATGGGGCGCGCGAACGTTCCACTACACCGAGTGGCGCGCTACGAGCTTGTAGGTCCATCCACACCCACTCTGTGGCCAGATATAGATATTACATGGGCAGTGAGATGAATGGAGGCCTCTGCCTCTCCCCTCCTCTGCTCTCCTCTCTTTTTGAGTGAACAGACCAAACACAAAACACAACATGTTCATTAATGTTATTCTTCACACACTAGACATATTGTTCATATTAAGAGCATGCCGAATCCAATGGCGCCGGTCTGGACTTTCCACGACGTTTGCAAAGGTCAAAGGTCCGCCAAAAGACTGCCTCTCCTCTCCCTCCTCTCCTCTCCTCTCCACAGAAGTGTGAAATACACAAAACAAACCT
>NW_027638025.1:0-20000 GCF_951216825.1 Electrona antarctica | reverse complement strand
TCCCTCCTCTCCTCTCCTCTCCACAGAAGTGTGAAATACACAAAACAAACCTTTAAAACATGTTCCCTAACCCTATTCTTCGCACACTCTTCATATTTAGAGCGTGCCGAATCCAATGGAGCCAGTCTGGGCTTTCCACGACGTTTGCAAATGTCAAAGGTCAGCCACACTGACCTTTGGGCCAAATGCCTTACAAATGGGGTGAAGCTTATTTAAAAAAATACCCAACACCCCCGAATATCCATATTCAGGACATGACGAATAAAATGGAGTTGGTCTCGATTTTGTGGGACTCTTACAAGCGTCCGATAAAGGGAACTACACTGCAACGCTAGGCCTCGGGTCAGATTTGAGGTTCCCGAGGTTGCAGAAAAAAACACAGACCATCACGTCGATCGGCTCGTCGCCGCGATCGCAGAGGTGTTCGGCCCATCCCGAACAGAGTTACGATCGTCGGCGTAGGCGCGCGTGAACGTAAAACCTTTGCTTCACTAGAACGCCACGACGGTGAGGCCTTCCGGTCAGATTTTTGGATATGTTATAGAGCTCCCGGAGACGCACGCGTGGATCTATAGAACGTCCTCGGGCGACCTTTCTAGGAGGCGCGGTCTCGTTTCACTTTTTCAGCCTGGATGCTGTTAGAGTCTATGTGTCTATGAGGTCTCCCATGCACACAGCCAAAGTGAAGGACGTTTTGTACTACTGTCGGAGGCGTACGTCCGAGACACCGAACCGTTCGCCTCGGCTAGCTCTCCGACATATCCGAACGTCGGACCGTGATGTTTTATCGTTGGCGCGTTGTCGCGCGTCAAAGAGACTTTCGCGACTTTTCTCGCTAACTTAGGCCTCTGTCAAACCTAAGCCCCGCCTTACCCCCTTTTTTAAGCCCAGCCTCTTTCAAACCTAAGCCCCGCCTCCCTCCCCTTTTTTCCCCCGGCTAATTTGTGGGAGTTGTTTATTCAAATGAAGGGGCGTGGTATGCAAATGAAGGGGTGTGGTTCCGGCTACTTTGTGGGAGTGGCCTATGCAAATGAAGGGGCGTGGTATGCAAACGAAGGGGAGTGGTTTCAGCTACTTTGTGGGAGTAGTTTATGCAACCAGGGGTCCCCGAACCTTGAGACCCCCCGCCCTCCCTCTATACACACGCGTGTGTGTGCGGCCTGCGCGCGTGCGTGTGTGTGTGTGCATACCCCTCGGACCCCCGCGGACCCCCACCTGGGCACGAGACAGGGGTCCCCGAACCTTGAGACCCCCCGCCCTCCCTCTATACACACGCGTGTGTGTGCAGCGTGCGCGCGTGCGTGTGTGTGCATACCCCGCGGACCCCCGCGGACCCCCACCTGGGCACGAGAAACCTCAAGGTTTGGTTTGTTATAAACATCAGAGACGTCCGCATACTTATATGCTTTTATACGACGTTCATATAAAAAACAAAATTAAGCAGATAAGCGTCCTGAATCATAGCCACGTTGACGTTCTTAGTGGGTTAAGACAACTATGACTACAGTTTCCATGGACGAGAGCAAAGAAAATCTCACAACGCGACTGAAAGATTATGTTGGGCTAATATAGTCTAAGTCTGCGATTTGTGAAACCGTGTGAAAGGAGACCCCTCCCCCACAAATTAGTGCTCTGTTTCATAAACAATGACCACAATATGTCAAATGATGTTTTGGTTAGCCTGGTTAATAAACCAGACCGAATCAGCCGTTGGCAAAAAAAAGTTGCCTACCAGCGGATTACGGTCTGGCGAGGCTCAGTAGCACGCCTCTTTCCTACAGCAGAGAACAGGTCGGACCAATCGGGACACGGTATGCAATATGGGCGGGCTTTGGTACAGTGACGTTCAATGCTTGAGACTTTTGACTGACAGTAGCTCTGACCAATTGCGTCAAAGAGAAAATGTTCCCCGGGAAATGAAATCCAAGTGGAGCCAGCCCAGACTGATATACCGCGACAGTGTTGTGTGATATTAGTCTGGCTTATTAGCCAGGCTATGTTTTGGTAGCCATGCAACCAACCAAATGCAGACTGTGGCCTTAAACCTTTGCCTTTATTAAATATACGAGATCAATAGGGTCTTTCTGAATGTATTCTATTTCTAGTTTGACCGTCACCACATCAAATACTCTTATGTTAAAATAACGAATAACTAGAGCACCGCTGGCCTAGCGGTTAAGGTTATAGGTTCTAAAGCAGCCTGATAGTGAGTCGCAGGTGCGATTTTCCCGGCGACCATGGCTGCGTGCCACTGCACTACACCGAGTGGCACGCTACTACGAGCTTGTAGGTCTACTATTTAAAACCTTTGCTTCTGTAGAACGCCACAACGGTAAAGCCTTCCGGTCTGATTTTCGGATATGTTATAGAGATCCTAGAGACGCACGCGTAGAACTGTAGTACGTCCTCGGGCGACCTTTCTAGTCGACATGGCGCGCGCGAACGTTCCACTACACCGAGTGGCACGCTACTACGAGCTTGTAGGTCTACCATTTAAAACCTTTGCTTCTGTAGAACGCCACAACGGTAAAGCCTTCCGGTCTGATTTTCGGATATGTTATAGAGCTCCCAGAGACGCACACGTAGAACTGTAGTACGTCCTCGGGCGACCTTCCTAGTCGACATGGCGCGCGCGAACGTTCCACTACACCGAGTGGCGCGCTACGAGCTTGTAGATCTACTATTTAAAACCTTTGCTTCTGTAGAACGCCACAACGGTAAGGCCTTCCGGTCTGATTTTCGGATATGTTATAGAGCTCCCCGAGACGCACGCGTGGAACTGTAGTAAGTCCTCGGGCGACCTTCATAGTCGACATGGCACGCGTGAACGTTCCACTACACCGAGTGGCGCGCTACGAGCTTGTAGGTCTACTATTTAAAACCTTTGCTTCTGTAGAACGCCACAACGGTAAGGCCTTCCGGTCTGATCTTCGGATATGTTATAGAGCTCCCCGAGACGCACGCGCGGAACTGTAGTACGTCCCCGGGCGACCTTTCTAGTCGACGTAGGCGCGCGCAAACGTCAAACCTTTGCTTCTGTAGAAAATAGCAGACCTACAAGTTCACAGCGCGGCACTCGGTGCCACTTGTATGTCTGCTATTTTTCAAAAATAGCAGACCTACAAGCGGGAAATATTGAGAACCACTGATAGAGAAACATGAGGTTTTTCATTTTCACAATTTTTCAAAAATAGCAGACCTACAAGAGGGAAATATTGAGAACCACTGATAGAGAAACATGAGGTTTTTCATTTTCACCAATTTTCAAAAATAGCAGACCTACAAGCTTGTAGCGCGGCACTCAGTGCCGCGCTACGAGCACCCTGGAGTCGTTTTTATGTGCAATGGTTTCTTCCTGGAGGCTGAACCCTTGACAGTCAAACGGGCCAATGAAATAAACAGTAATATAGTGACATCACACTATCAGCCCCTCCCCTAACCACTCCCCCTTTATCATACAACTACAGCTGTGGGTCGATGACACGGTCCACAGGCGAGAGCTCTACCCACTGAGCTACACAAGACAGAGCTCTACCCACTGAACTACCAGGAGACAAGACAGAGCTCTACCCACTGAGCTACCAGGACACAAGAAGAGCTCTACCCACTGAGCTACCAGGACACAAGAAGAGCTCTACCCACTGAGCTACCAGGACACAAGACAGAGCTCTACCCACTGAGCTACCAGGACACAAGACAGAGCTCTACCCACTGAGCTACCAGGACACAAGACAGAGCTCTACCCACTGAGCTACCAGGACACAAGAAGAGCTCTACCCACTGAGCTACCAGGACACAAGACAGAGCTCTACCCACTGAGCTACCAGGACACAAGAAGAGCTCTACCCACTGAGCTACCAGGACACAAGACAGAGCTCTACCCACTGAGCTACCAGGACACAAGACAGAGCTCTACCCACTGAGCTACCAGGACACAAGACAGAGCTCTACCCACTGAGCTACCAGGACACAAGACAGAGCTCTACCCACTGAGCTACCAGGACACAAGACAGAGCTCTACCCACTGAGCTACCAGGACACAAGACAGAGCTCTACCCACTGAGCTACCAGGACACAAGAAGAGCTCTACCCACTGAGCTACCAGGACACAAGACAGAGCTCTACCCACTGAGCTACCAGGACACAAGACAGAGCTCTACCCACTGAGCTACCAGGACACAAGACAGAGCTCTACCCACTGAGCTACCAGGACACAAGAAGAGCTCTACCCACTGAGCTACCAGGACACAAGACAGAGCTCTACCCACTGAGCTACCAGGACACAAGACAGAGCTCTACCCACTGAGCTACCAGGACACAAGACAGAGCTCTACCCACTGAGCTACCAGGACACAAGACAGAGCTCTACCCACTGAGCTACCAGGACACAAGACAGAGCTCTACCCACTGAACTACCTTTTACACTTGTTGTAAAAGGTAGTCGCGCTGCGACGCGTTGTGGGCTAACGACGCCAACAAGGCCCATCAAAATACATTTTGTTCGACTAAATCAACTGTAGATTTAGTCGACTAAAATCTTATGATATTTAGTCCTAAATGAAAACTATTCAAGAGACTATGACTAAAACTAAAATCAAAATGTACTGCCAAAAACAACAGTGCCACTGAGCTACCCATACACAAGACACGGCTGACTTTATATCATGCACTAAAAAGCCAGCGGTGTCCATTGTAGGTTTCCTGATGAGGTCATGCTGAAAGAAGACACGGGTTCGGATGTTAGTTTTCAGTAACATAATCTTTATTGAGCTCCAGAGATACAGCTAGGGGGCGCTACGTTGTCTAAACATTTCATTTCTTTGTATTTTACAAAACTGGAGTATAAACCTATAGCAGTTAGATGCAGATATAGAGACCGCCTGAGGAGGCGCTCTCAGGTGCGCGCGCGCACGCGCACACACACACACACACACACACACACACACACACACACACACACACACACACACACACACACACACACACACACACACACACACACACACACACACACACACACACACACACACCCCCCTTTTGGTGTTTTAAGCATAATGTTATACTTTAGCTGTTGAAAAATAGCAGATCTACAAGCTCATGCCGCGCTACGAGCTTGTAGATCTGCAATTCTTGGAAAATCGTGAAAATGTGTCTTTGAATATATATTCTTTCAGAGCGAACGTTTTTTTAACTCAAACGTTTGCTTCTGGGGGGGTCGGTCCCTGGAACATCATATTTTCAGATGGGGGTCCAGCGGCCAATAAAGGCCTTTCTCGGCCCCACCCCTCTCCCACTGTTTATATTGTGTTTAGTTTCCAAGATGGCCGCAGCACCAGGAGGGGGTGGGGCGGAGGTGAGCGGGCGGACATATGCCCTTACTGAGCTGCATTCAAGACACTTGCCTTGTGTCTGACACCTGACTTGTGTTTGAACACAGCTTTGATGGATGTGTTCTGCCCCCCCCCCCCCCCCCCCCCCATCAAACTAAATGTTTGCAAACCATATGGCAGGGTTCCCCAATTAATTTTCCTCAAGGGCCATATTTTGACTAGGGTACCAGGCTGGGGGCCGAGTCCGCACGCGTGAGGTCGAGGTCTTGCCCTGAAAATTCATTTTCAGGGCAAGACCCCATTTGAAAAGGATGCCCAGTTTGACATGCATAGGCTACTGACCCCCATTTAATGCCATTTATATCTGGCACCCCCTTTTTTTTTTTTTTTATATATTCTTCCGCGGGCCGCAAGGGGGCGCTCTGCGGGCCGCAAATGGCCCGCGGGCCGCCTATTGGGGAACCCTGCCATATGGGCTTCCATTGGAAATGCATTGGAGCAGCCATTAAACACAGACACAAGACAGGTGTCTTGAATGTGTGCCCACTAAGGGCATATGTCGACCCCACCCTCTCAACTCCGCCCCACCCCCTCCTGGTGCTGCGGCCATCTTGGAAACTAAACACAATATAAACAATTGGAGAGGGGTGGGGCCGAGAAAGGCCCTTATTACATATATATTTGGGGGTCCTTGACATGAAATAGTTTGAGAACAACTGATATAAGAAGCATAAGGGTTTTCAGAAGTATATTCAGTCAGTGTTTAGAAGACATTTTGTAGAATCTGTTCAGAAGCAGTTCAGGGTCCAGGTTCATTTTTTACTTTTAGCTCTCTGTCCCAATCAAATGTCATCAACGGTTACCGCACACACCGAGTATCATCAGCTATGTATGTATGTACAGTACAGTACAGCAGTATTTACACTATAGTACACATGGCTGGATATAATATACAGTATGAGGAACAAAGTACAAGTACTGGCATTAACCCATTTTCAGCGGGAACCCCTTTTGGTGTTGGCATTATGTTATGCTTTAGCTATTGAAAAATAGCAGATCTACAAGCTCATAGCACGCCACCGAGTGGCGCGCTACGAGCTTGTAGGTCTGCTATTTTTGAAAAATCGAAGAACGACTGACATAGAAACATAGCTTTTTCAGAAAACTGTCAGGATGTAGAAGACATTTTTAGAATCTGATCTCAGGTCAAAATGGGTTAATGGCCTAATGCAGTGGTTCCCCCAGGGGTCCTTGAGGGAGTTCCAGGGGGTCCCCACAGCTGAATGACAGTTAGGAACCAAATGGACCCCTTATGGGTCTGTAACTGTGAGAGTGTACAAATGGAACCAAATGGACCCTAACGGCTCCATTTTGGTTCCATGTGTAACACTCAAGAGTTAAATTAGGTTTCATTTTACAATATATATGGGGGTCCCAGAGAAATGCCATTAAATGGGGGGCCGTATAGCCTAATTCAGGTGAAACCGGGGGTCCCAGAGCCGTAAAAAACATTATCTTATGGGAGACCCATAACACCAGGAAGGTTAAATCTGTGGTTCCAAACTTCCAAACAAAATTCAAATTCTTTCCAGATTTTTTTCTTTGTTTCGTCAAGCTTACAGCTCATCACAGCACAGTGTGTCATGTTGTGAGCTTGTAGATCGGCTATTGTTGATTGGCCTAAGTATAATACAGGGACCCCGTGGGGGGGGGGTCCCTGTCACCGGACCCCACTTTGAGAACCGCCGTACTAATAGAATGTATAGGTTGTGGAATCTTTATATTAACCCACAAATAAACCACGGAAAATACATGGAAAATAAAAGGGATACATTGCATCATGAAAAGGCATCATTTTATAATAATAAAACTAACGTTATAAAAAACCTAAAGAGCCAGTGACCCAGTGTTCTGGGGACCCGGGACTTAAATGACTTAACCCATTCTGGGCGGGAACCCCTTTTGGTGTTTTAACTAAGCATTATGTTATACTTTAGCTATTTAAAAATAGCAGATCTACAAGCTCATAGCGCGCCACCGAGTGGCGCGCTACGAGCTTGTAGGTGTGCTATTTTTGAAAAATCGTAAGAATGCGGCACAAATCTTTGAATATATATTCTTTCAGAGCGAACGTTTTTTTTTATTTCGACGTCAGGCCTAAATGGGTTAAATGACTTAATTCAACCCCCGCCAGCACCAGGGGGGGCGATAGTTCAGCGCCCGCCACCGTTCACCACCATTCTATTTGGTTGTAGAAGAAGAGCGCCTCCTCGTCTCCCCAAAACAGCAATGGCGAAGGTGGTCGCGCTGATCGGACTAATCACTGGATAAGAGTCTTTAGAGGCATTCATATTTTAGACGCGGTCATGATAAATGGTAAATGGTAAATGGTGCATTTATATAGCGCCTTTATCCAAGGCGCTTTACAGAGATTGTGCATTACATTCACCCATTCACACACACATTCATACACCGATGGCAACGGAAACCATGCAAGGCACGAACTAGCACATCGGGAGCAATTATGGGTTCAGTGTCTTGCTCAAGGACACTTCGACAGTAACTCTGGGGGAGCCCGGGTTTGAACTGGCAACCTTGCGGTTACCATCCAGCCACTCTACCTCTGAACCACCGCCGCCATGATGGGGAAGAGCTATTGAGCCACTAAACACAGATGCTTTATTCATCCAGCGCTATTTGAAATGGAATACTCCATAATAAAAAGGCCTAGAAAGGCCTCATCCACCACCTTGCTCTTGTTTCAATGCCTTGAGGCTGACGGGGAAAGACGTTGTTGGCGGTGCGGGATTTCATTAAAAAGTCCTTAGCCTCGAATGAGTTAAATGACTTAAGTGACTTAAATTACTTAACCCATTCTGGACGGGAACCCCTTTTGGTGTTAGCATTATGTTATGCTTTAGCTATTGAAAAATAGCAGATCTACAAGCTCATAGCGCGCCACCGAGTGGCGCGCTACGAGCTTGTAGGTCTGCTATTTTAGAAAAATTGAAGAACGACTGACATAGAAACATAGCTTTTTCAGAAAACTGTCAGGATGCAGAAGACATTTTTAGAATCTGATCTCAGGTCAAAATGGGTTAAGTGACTTAAATTACTTAAGTAACTTAAATAAACCCTCCAGTCTTCCGAGAAAGAGACTTGATCTACAACTGTACTTGGACCTGTCTAATCGGTCTAATCCAAGCTTTTGTGAGCTTGTAGATCTGCCATTTTTCTGCAAAAACTTTCACACACATTAACAGAAAAGACACTAGCATAGAGGCCTGAGGCACTCCGCTCCCCCCCTTGACATTTGATTGGTTCTCTTTCTCAGCTTGCAACGGGATTGGTTGGGAAGACAAAGACGTTTGATGATGTCACTGATCGGGGGCGTTTACTTTACACATGATTGACATGATGGTCGTAACGATACAAGTTATAAGTGCAGTAGTGCACTGCTTACATATAGTACATACTACACACGCACGCACACACACACAGCTTACAATATGACGCACGCACACACACACTCACACTGCTTACATAGTACATATGACGATAGCTTTATGACTGAAAACGCGCGCGCAGGCGCGCACACGCACGCACACACACACACACACACACACTAAAGTAATATTTTAAAAAGCACTTTGAAGTTAAAGGCTATTGCACATTTTTAAGTTATGATACCAAAGGTCTGATAGTGGACACACATGGGGAAAAAAGACTTATTCAAATAAAAATATTGATATATATCTATATATAACGCAGGGGAGTGTCTTTAGTTCTCACAGACTGATTGCTCTAACTCTTATTATTATGATTATGATTATTTTTATTTTATTACAGCTGACTTTCTGATTCTCAACTCCTGCATTCTATTTTCTTCTCTTTTCTAGATATTTCTCTCCGTTCCACCACAATCGTTTCTAACGAGAGACTAGTTGGTGACCTAACTAGTTCTCTCTAACGAGACAGAGTGTCAAAATAAAACTAGGGAAGCACCGATATATAGAAGTATCTTGGCCGATACCGATGTTTTATGATATATAGAAGTATCTTGGCCGATACCGATGTTTTATGATATATAGAAGTATCTTGGCCGATACCGATGTTTTATGATATATAGAAGTATCTTGGCCGATACCGATGTTTTATGATATATAGAAGTATCTTGGCCGATACCGATGTTTTAAAATATCAATTTATCCTGATAGCCGATACTAATACGGATATATGTTTATTTCGTTTTTGTGTTACAAATAAACAAATATATCTCCATTATAAGAAATCACTGTTCAGAATCTACACAGCTTGATAGGCTGCAGATACACCAACAGAGTCAACGCAACATGGCTGCTTATTAACACCTTAAGGGTTATTTAATCCATTAATAAAATGTGCCCATCGTTTATAGCGCCCGGAGCACTTTTACCAACGGACCGGATGTTGTTGTGAATGTGTGTGTAGCAGCTAACAATAGCCACAACACTATCGATGCGATCGACAACAACGGGAGGTAAGGTAAATGTTGGTGTTTTAACTAAGCATTATGTTATACTTTAGCTATTGAAAAATAGCAGATCTACAAGCTCATAGCGCGCCACCGAGTGGCGCGCTACGAGCTTGTAGGTCTGCTATTTTTGAAAAATCGTAAAAATGCGGCACAAATCTTTGAATATATATTCTTTCAGAGCGAACGTTTTTTTTATTTCGACGTCAGGCCTAAATGGGTTAAACTGTAACAATAGATAAATCGGCTACTGCCATCGCTTAATGTCAGCTTGATTCGCCGATACCGATATTACACGATAACGGCAAAATATCGGGCGATACCGATATCGATATGTGGCCGATATATCAGTGCCTCCCTAAATGAAAGTGAAAACAAAAGGAAATAGTTCTGTACAACAAACAATGCATAGCTAGATTTAAAAGAAAAAAAAACATTTCGGAGTAACAGCCAAGATCAGCCTATTAGCACACATGAGCGCAGAACGCATCACGGCTATTCTGACCAATCACAGCCTGCACTTTTCCAAACTTCTGTGTGTGTGAGTAGGAGAGCGCCATCTGTTGACCAGGAGTCCACAAAAGGCAGTGTGTCCACCAAGAAGAGACTTGGAATACAAATACAGTATTTCAAAATTTGAGTACTTTTACTCCAGTACTGTACAAATATTGTACTACAATTATTTGAAAACGTTAAGTTACTTTGTAGATTTTGATTATTATTATTACAAAATGAAGCACTGCAGCCCTATATATATATATATAGCCTACATTTCAGCCATTTTCAAAAGATTTTATATACAATTGAAAACTTGAAATGGGACATTCTGCATAATGAGTGCTTCCTACTTTTGGTGCTTTAAGTACATTTTGATGCCAATACTTTTGTACTTTTGAACTCAAGTCAATGTTTAATTAAAATTTCCACCACTGCTACTAATAAACTATAGCTAACTGGCTAGGATAACTAGCTAACTAACTAACTAGCTAACTAACATGGCAACTAGCATGGCCCACTAGCTCTCACTGGCCAATACGCAGTGAGAGAGGGGGCGTGTTTACAGCACAGCTATCCAATCACCTTCCATCTCGCAGAGGGAGACTTTTTTTTTTTTGTGCTACTCATTGGCACGTGAATGCCTTTCAAAACGCGAGCCGGTCGTTTTCATTCGTTTTCCTCCCATTGGCTGGGTGGTAGTGATGTGCATCCCCCCCCCCCCCCCCCCCGCTCTCAGTGGTGTGAAGTAACTAAATGTGACTAAATTTGACTGAGGGACTGCCATTGGATTTTTTTGAATTTTTGTTTTTTCATGTCATGTGAAAGCAGGGAATCATGGCTTCAAATTGGCATATTGGTTGTTCAGTTTGACCCTCCAGTTTTGGTGATATGGCTTATAGAGTAATGTCTTGCAGAAAACAGCGAGTTGAGAAAACAGGCTTGAAAGGTTCACTTCTGTGGTCTCTAACATTACACCTAGCTACATGTTTAAGCATTTATTTCATATTTACATGTCGATTTCAGCTCTGACACTTATTTCAGACATGCTCTAGTATGTGACGAGTCTGCCTCTGCTATTAACTCATTTTGGGAAAAAGAAAAAAAAAGGTTTTTCTCCTCTGGTGAAAAGCTGGAATTTGCGCGATGGCAGTCTCTCAGTCAAATCTGGTCACAAATGTAGTAAATGGTACATTTACTCAAAGTGCGATACTCGAGTACACATTTTATACTTTATACTTCTACTGCATTACATCTGTACTCGAGTACACATTTAGAGGTACTCTTACTTTACTTGAATGTTTAAAATGTCTTTATACTTTATACTGCATTACATTGCAAATATTGTACTTTTCCCGCCTAAAATAGGGACGCCATGTTGAAATCAGCCTTGACCCATTGCAGCATTCTGATTGGTTCCTTTGTTATGCCACCTTCTGGTTGTATATGCTGAGTTTAAAAAAAATAAAAAATAAAAATAAAATAAAATAAATCCAGTTTTTGTATTCAAAATAAGAATTGAATACGTTAAATGTCAATAGGGAGGCCACTTGAAAAAAAAAGTCAAGTTTCCGCGACGGCAGTGGTTGGAGAGAGAGATGATTTTTGTCCAACCGAGCAACAACAACCAATGGAGCACGAAGAGGGGCAGGAATGTGGGCGGAGATTGACAAAAGGATTTAAAAAAAGGACAAAACAGGAAATGAGGAGAAATGAAGCATCTCCTTGAAGACATACAAGTAAGACATTAGACGCCATCAAAGCTCAGAGGCAGGTCAACCCGTCCTGGTCCTCCGAGCCGGATGAGGAGGTCACGGTCGCTGTGGCGGCTCCGCCCACCCCGACCAAGAAAACAGCCATGCTGGACTTTGATTGGTTGATTCTGGCCATGCCTCCTCCTCCTTCTAATCCTCCTCCGCCGGTACTGGCCGGTCTGCCGTGGTGGTGATAGGACGATGATGTGATGAAGTGGGTGTGGTCAAAGTCCAGGTCCAGGCTGGTGTCCGTGGAGACCACCCAGGAGGAGGGGCGGGGCCATTTCTTCAGCGCGTACGGCGTCTTGACGCGACGCTTGATCTTCTCCGCGGACAGGCTGAGACCCGAGTCTGCTGAGCCGCACACTGACGAGAGAGAGACATTACATTACACACGCACGCACACACTCTCTTCTTCTGACAGGATTGTTTGGTCTGCTAACAGAAGATAGCATCAGATGTTTTCAACACATTGTGTGTGTGTGTGTGTGTGTGTGTGTGTGTGTGGGGGTGTTCATGAACAATTCTAAGAGAAGTGGGTGTTTACACACACAGTATGTCGGCCATGCAACAGATTCTTATCTGCGTGGAATTTCCTTCACACACACACACACACACACACACACACACACACACACACACACACACACACACACACACACACACACACACACACACACACACACACACACACACACACACACACACACACACACACACACACAGACAGAAAGACTGTGGCCGGTTAAGACCGATATGAGGTTAGGGGACTTACGTGGCCGGTTAAGACTGAGGTTAGGGGACTTACGTGGCCGGTTAAGACTGAGGTTAGGGTCAGTAATAGTCGGTAGATTATCGGTTGATTTTCATACGAATCCGCTACATTATGCAGAATTATGCTAGTATTAATGCATGGCAAAAAATACCTTCTGTGGACGAGGCCTCGTAAAACAACCTCACCTGATGACGATGAGGAGGATGAAGACGTGGATGAAGAGAGGTCCAGGGAACAGGGTCTGTGAGGACGCTCTCTCCCCCGGCTGGGCCTCAGCTGGACCGCACAGCGGACCGGTTCTACTGGTTCTACTGGGACTGGTCCAGACTGGACCGTATAGCTCACCGGTTCTACTGGTTCTACTGAGACCGGTCCAGTGTGGACCGGTTCTACTGGTTCTACTGAGACCGATCCAATCTGGACCGGACCAGGTTCTGGCCTGGCGTGTGAGACCAGTCTACTGACACCCCGGTCCGCATTCTGATCCGCCGCCGTGATCCGGTCGGGGGTTCGGTCTTCTGTGGCCCCGCCCCCCTCCTTTGTCACGGTGACATCACCATCGCCTTCTGTTGCCCTCGGCGACGAACCCACGACCTCTGCGGTGGCGGCATCCTGGCAGGTGACCTCCGACCTTCGGTTGTTGTTGTTGTTGTTGGAGTTGGGGGGGCGATGGAGCTCCTGGTGGTAGCTCTGAGAACAGCAGGACATTGTTTTAGTCACATAACCCATTAACACATTAAAACTCTTTCTCTACCAGGTACGTATATATACGTAACCCCCCCAGCTATGGGACGTTATTTGCTGGTAGAGGAAGAATGACGTTTATTTTTCCCGCCACTGAGGGGACTGACCTGGTGTGGGCGTCGCCCGGTGCTCAGCAGCGGCTGGTATTCGTCGGGACTGCAGTTGAGCAGCGAAGCCCCACCCTCTTCACCTCCGTCCACGCCCCCACTCATGCCTGGCTCCTCCTCCACCTGACGGAGCGTCATCATCATTACATCATCATTACATCACAATAATTACATCACAATCATCACAATTATTACATCGCAATTATTGGAAAATACGTTTTTCCCAAATACAGATTCCATTGTGGGGGTCCTCGACATGGGAACCATTGGTATAAAAAGCATAACAAAATGGCAAAACACTCTCGTAAAACGACATAAAGAAATACCGCACGTTAAATGTACTTCCACACTCACCTGAGGTCCCGCCGGATTGGTCCGTCCGCCGGCTCCTCCTCCTCCTCCTCCTCCTCTCATGCCATTGGTCACCAGGGTGGGGACGCCGGCGCTGTAACCGTTGGCGACCACCGCCAGCGTCCCTCCCACGCCCGGGACGGTGTTGTTGTTGATGGTCGCCGCGGTAACCAGGTGGGGCTCCGCCGCCCGGGCAACGGACACCGTGTTCACCCTAGCAACGCCCGTCTCCACCTAGAAACCACCCAGAATACACTGTGTTCACCCTAGCAACGCCCGTCTCCACCTAGAAACCACCCAGAATACACTGTGTTCACCCTAGCAACGCCCTAGAAACCACCCAGACTCTTTAGTCGACTAAATAATCGTAAGAGTTTAGTCGACTAAATCTACAGTTTATTTCCGCTGACAAGAATACATTTTTGTGGGCCTTGATGCCGTTGTAATGGCAGATTTTACACTTGGTTACGTGCTGAAAATAGCAGATCTACAAGCTCACAACGCACCGCGCTATGATGCGCTGTGAGCTTGTAGATCTGCTATTTTCAGAGTGCAACAACCAAAGACTATTATATGACCAAAATAGAAGTTTTGCTGTCCAAACCAACCAAGTGGGTTAGGTGGAGACCGTATAGAGGTACCGTACCTGCTTGACGTTGGACCTGTGCTTGGTTCTGGGCTGGAGGGGCAGAGTGCTGGGTCTTTTTGGGACGTTGTGCTGTTTGGGGAGGGGGATGGGGAGGGGGAGGCAGTGTTCCCCCGGGCCCTGCGTGGAGGTCACCTGCTCAACAGACCACAGGGAACAAGGTTTTTCACTCTACAGGTACAGAAAACAATCCCGATCTGAAACACTGCAATTATATTTGAGCTCAAAAAGAGGTATACGGTACTACAGTCTGGCCAGTTCTATTAATATTATGGCTGTCCTGCTGCTACGGTACAATTAACTATGTACTATTGAGTGTACTCACCTCAGCAGACAGACTGGTCAGGGGGTACAGCAGCAGGGTGCTGCTCGGGGCAGCCAGAAGGTCGGGAGAACAGAACTGTTTCTGAGAGTGAGACATCAGACTCTCATCTGAACTCTCCCTCAGGTTCTTATCAACCTGACGAGACAGACAGACAGACAGACAGGCAGGCAGGCAGGCAGGCAGGCAGGCAGGCAGACAGACAGACAGACAGACAGACAGACAGACAGACAGACAGACAGACAGACAGACAGGCAGGAAAGAGAGAGTACATTGATTGATTGCATACTTTATTAACACGTTTGTTGACACTAACCCATTTAAATTCAAGAAATTCAAGCGACATCGCTTGAATTTCATTGGCTATCGCCCAATCGCCCACTATCGCCGGGCGACGTCGCCCAAAAGATGAATTATTTTTATCTTTTCGGCCGACGTTTCTCCGCCCATTTTTCGACCATCGCCTGCTATCACCTCTTATCGCCAGTAGTTTCCGGGTCACATTGACACATAATGCACTTCCGGAAAATGCGTCTGGCTGTCGCCCGCTGTTAAAACGTACTGTTAGGATAACACTAAGGCCCCATTTACACTGGTACTGTTAGGATAACACTAAGGCCCCATTTACACTGGTACTGTTAGGATAACACTAAGGCCCCATTTTAAAACGTACTGTTAGGATAACACTGAGGCCCCATTTACACTGGCAGCCAAATCCAGCCTGAATCAGATCTGAGCCACATCCAGATTGGAATCTGATTTGTCTAAATGAGTCATGTGACCATTAAACCAATCGGATTTCAATCTTGATGTGACACAGATCTAATTCAGGCTAGATTTGTCTGCCAGTGTAAATGGGGCCTAACAGCCCCAGGGGGCTTGTTTCCATTGTGCTCCAACAATGTACTCAATTCATCAGTAATACATAGTGTATATAATACATTAAAGTATGATACAATACTACGGTATACGACACACAGGGGAGAGAGAGAGAGAGAGAGAGAGAGAGATAGACAGTGAACCACACCTCTCTAGGGTCCAGCTTGGTGGCCTCCAGGTCCTCCTCTGTCAGCTGCAGGAACACAGGAGCGCCCCCTGCTGGACAACATGAGAACACACAGTTATACTGGAGCAGTGGGGAGAGCTCCCCCTGCAGGACAACATGAGAACACAGTTACACTGGAGCAGTGGGAAGAGCGCCCCCTGCAGGACAACATGAGAGGGAACAGTTACACTGGAGCAGTGGGGAGAGCACCCCCTGGAGGACAACATGAGAACACACAGTTACACTGGAGCAGTGGGGAAAGCTCCCCCTGCTGGACAACATGAGAACACACAGTTACACTGGAGCAGTGGGAATAGCGCCCCCTGCAGGACAACATGAGAGGGAACAGTTACACTGGAGCAGTGGGAATAGCGCCCCCTGCAGGACAACATGAGAGGGAACAGTTACACTGGAGCAGTGGGGAGAGCGCCCCCTGGAGGACAACATGAGAGGGAACAGTTACACTGGAGCAGTGGGGAGAGCACCCCCTGGAGAAGAAAGGTAAGAAAGCCTTCTGCATGGGATTCTCCTTTAAGTTTAAACTATATATACTATCGTAGACTGCAGTCAGAGAGGAAGCATTAAGTTGGAGTTTGTAGATCTGTTTCCACCCGACAGGGTTGATAATATGAGGCCTGTATGCGGTAAACATGTCTGAGAAAACAAGAGTGTGTGTGTGTGCGTGCGTGCTTGCGTGCGTGTGTGTGTGTGTGCGTGCGTGCGTGTGTGTCTATGCACTGCACACGTGGAATAAAAGGCTGAGAAGCAGTACGGTGCTCCAGGGGACAGACAGGTTGTTATTAGACAGACTGTGTCTGTCAGATGACAGAGAAACAGACAGGTTTGTGTGTGTGTGTGTGTGTGTGTGTGTGTGTGTGTGTGTGTGTGTGTGTGTGTGTGTGTGTGTGTGTGTGTGTGTGTGTGTGTCAGACTGTGTCTGTCAGGTGAGATGACAGACAGAGACACGGGTTCCATCTTGTCGAGGGCCGTGTGGTGTTGGAGGTGAGACGTTACAGGATATTAAAACTGTCAATCTTTGTGAGATAAAGGAGTTTAAAATTCGTCAGGGAGTCGTCAGATAAACGGGTCGACTAGCTCTCTTCAGACAGACTGTTGACTCACACACTTCCGTCATCTGCAGCCTAGATGGAAGCGTGTGTGTGTGTGTGTGTGTGTGTGTGCGCGTGCGTACCAGTGTGCTCAGATTCCGAGATGGAGGTCATCACAGTGTTGGGCGTCAATCCTGCAGACACACTGCTCTCTGGACTGGACAAGCGAGCATGGCACTGCATGGAGAGAGAGAGAGAGAGAGAGAGAGAGAGAGAGAGAGAGAGAGAGAGAGAGAGAGACAGAGAGAGACAGAGAGAGACAGAGAGAGAGAGAGAGAGAGAGAGAGACACACAGAGAGAGTGAGGTGAATAAATTGATAAATTCATCAGTTAATTTCAGGAGATATATATTGCACGCACGCACACACACGTCGCGCACACACACACACACACACACACACACACACACACACACACACACACACACACACACACACACACACACACACACACACACACACACACACACACACACACACACACACACACACACACACACACACACACACACACACACACCTGTGCCTGCTGTCTTTCGTAGTTGATGGAGTTCCTGTTCCTCTCCGTGACTCCGCCCCCTCCTCCCCGGGTTGCGGCTGCGACCGCCGCCAGGTGACCATTGGCCACGCCCACCTGGTGGTCCTCGATGTAGGAGGAGGCGGAGTCGGCCGTGTTGTGGGAGGGGCCATGCCTACTGTTGGACAGGTTCCTGACAGGTGAGACGAGATGAGACAGAAACCTCTTAACTCCATGGGTTAACATTTCATGTTTTGTTTTTGTATATTAATTTAACTGCAAAAATGTACTTCATTGACTCCCAAAAAACGCTTATGAAACCGTCCATCTGCCCATTCTGTGATTGTGGGTTCCAAATTTACTGTCAAAATCAAAGTGTGTGTTAGAGTCTCCGGATGGTAACCGCAAGGTCGCCAGTTCGAACCCGGGCTCCCCCAGAGTTAGTGTCGAAGTGTCCTTGAGCAAGACACTGAACCCCTAATTGCTCCTGATGTGCTGGATGGTACCTTGCATGGTTTCCGCTGCCATCAGTGTATGAATGTGTGTGTGAATGGGTGAATGTAATGCACAATCTATGTAAAGCGCCTTGGATAAAGGCGCTATATAAATGCACCATTTACCATTTTTGTGTGTGTGTGTGTGTGTGTGTGTGTGTGTGTGTGCGTGTGTGTGTGTGTGTGTGTGTGTGTGCGTGCGTGTGTTACCTGTGGCTCTGTAGTGTGGTAGAGGTTCTGACCAATAGGAGCTCAGTGTGTTACCTGTGGCTCTGTAGCGTGGTACAGGTCATAGAGGTTCTGACCAATAGGAGCTCAGTGTGTTACCTGTGGCTCTGCAGCGTGGTACAGGTCATAGAGGTTCTGACCAATAGGAGCTCAGTGTGTTACCTGTGGTTCTGCAGCGTGGTACAGGTCGTAGAGGTCGTGGAGGTTCTGACCAATAGGAGCTCAGCCATCCTCTCCTCGGCACACTGAGCGGTCAGCCTGGCCTCGGCGTCCTGATCCCAGCAGTCCTCCATGGTGTCCTTCAGGGAGCGCACGGCCTGGACGCACACACACACACACACACACACACACATTGGCCTATTATAGCGCCACCAGGAGGCCACAACCTGACCTGCCCTGGTGGAGACCTGTGCCCCGAGGGGCACTTTATCTAGTCATAATTTATTTTGGTCTGGTTCATAAGTTTGAAGAAAGGAAGAGGCCGCACTGGTTGTAGCAAACGATGCAAAACTTATTTTAGGGTTAGGATTTGGGGTTTCTCATCAGGCCTCAGGGAACCTGGGTTAGGGTTAGGGTAGGGTATGTATGGTAGGGTTAGGGGTAGGGTATGGTAGGGTTAGGGTAGGGTATGTATGGTAGGGTTAGGGGTAGGGTAGGGTATGTATGGTAGGGTTAGGGTTAGGGTAGGGTATGTATGGTAGGGTTAGGGTTAGGGTAGGGTATGTATGGTAGGGTTAGGGTTAGGGTAGGGTATGTATGGTAGGGTTAGGGTAGGGTATGTATGGTAGGGTTAGGGTAGGTATGGTAGGGTATGTATGGTAGGGTTAGGGTAGGGTATGTATGGTAGGGTTAGGGTAGGGTATGTATGGTAGGGTATGTATGGTAGGGTTAGGGTTAGGGTAGGGTATGTATGGTAGGGTTAGGGTATGGTAGGGTTAGGGTAGGGTATGTATGGTAGGGTTAGGGTAGGGTAGGGTATGTATGGTAGGGTTAGGGTATGTATGGTAGGGTTAGGGTTAGGGTAGGGTATGTATGGTAGGGTTAGGGGTTTCTTACCAGGCTGTTCTCCTTCCAGGCCTCAGGGAACCTGGGTCTCTGCTTCTCTCTGGACACCAGAACCTGCATGTCTTCAAAGCTGGGCTGGTTCCCCATCTCTGCCTGGAACGCTACCTGGTACTCTGGGACAGACTCACCTGCACGCATGCACGCACGCACGCAGGCAGGCAGGCAGGCAGGCACGCAGGCAGGCAGGCAGGACACACACACACACACACACACACACACACAAGACAAGACATTAACAAGACATTCTACAACAAACACGACCAATAGTACATGAGGGCGGCAGTGGCTCAGGGGTAGAGTGACCGGATGGGAACCCAGAGTTAGTGTCCGAGTGTCCTTGAGCAAGACTCTGAACCCCTAATTGCTCCCGATGTGCTTCACTTGGATTTTTCCAGCCGGGGCGAAGATACCAGGCTGGCCGTTCACCCCGTTCGCACAACTTCTCACATTGACTTCTGTAGGGTCAGGAACAGGTCCACTCACCAGGGAACAGGTCCACTCACCAG